>NC_083325.1:26877336-27056274 GCF_963455315.2 Globicephala melas
GAGACAGACATCAAAAAACAGCGGGAACTACAAACCTGCAGCCTGCAAAAAGGAGACCCCAAACACAGTAAGATAAGCAAAATGAGAAGACAGAAAAACACACAGCAGGTAAAGGAGCAAAATAAAAATGCACCAGACCTAACAAATGAAGAGGAAATAGGCAGTCTACCTGAAAAATAATTCAGAATAATGATAGTAAGGATGATCCAAAATCTTGGGAAATAGAATGGACAAAATGCAAGAAACAGTTAACAAGGACCTAGAAGAAATAAAGATGAAACAAGCAACGAGGAACACCACAATAAATGAAATTAAAAGTACTCTAGATGGGATCAATAGCAGAATAACTGAGACAGAAGAACGGATAAGTGACCTAGAAGATAAAAGAGTGGAAATAAATACTGCAGAGCAGAATAAAGAAAAAAGAATGAAAAGAACTGAGGACAGTCTCAGACCTCTGGGACAACATTAAACGCACCAACATTCGAATTATAGGGGTTCCAGAAGAAGAAGAGAAAAAGAAAGGGACTGAGAAAATATTTGAAGAGATTATAGTTGAAAACTTCCCTAATATGGGAAAGGAAATAGTTGATCAAGTCCAGGAAGCACAGAGAGTCCCATACAGGATATTTCCAAGGAGAAATACGCCAAGACACATATTAATCAAACTGTCAAAAATTAAATACAAAGAAAGCATATTAAAAGCAACAAGGGAAAAACAACAAATAACACACAAGGGAATCCCCATAAGGTTAACAGCTGATCTCAGCAAAAACCCTACAAGCCAGAAGGGAGTAGCAGGACATACTGAAAGTGATGAAGGAGAAAAACCTGCAACCAAGACTACTCTACCCAGCAAGGATCTCATTCAGATTGGATGGAGAAATTAAAAGCTTTACAGACAAGCAAAAGCTGAGAGAGTTCAGCACCACCAAACCAGCTTTACAACAAATGCTAAAGGAACTTCTCTAGACAAGAAACAGAAGAGAAGGAAAAGACCTATAATAATGAACCCAAAACAATTTAGAAAATGGGAATAGGAACATACATATCGATAATTACCTTAAATGTAAATGGACTAAATGCTCCCACCAAAAGACACAGGCTCACTGAATGGATACAAAAACAAGACCCTTATATATGCTGTCTACAGGAGACCCACTTCAGACCTAGAGACACATACAGACTGAAAGTAAGGGGATGGAAAAAGATATTCCATGCAAATGGAAACCAAAAGAAAGCTGGAGTAGCAATTCTCATATCAGACAAAATAGACTTTAAAATAAGGACTATTACAAGAGACAAAGAAGGACACTACAAAATGATCAAGGGATCGATCCAAGAAGAAGATATAACAATTGTAAATATTTATGCACCCAACAGAGGAGCACCTCAATACATAAGGCAAATATTAACAGCCATAAAAGGGGAAATCGACAGTAACACATTCATAGTAGGAGACTTTAACACCCCACTTTCACACATGGACAGATCATCCAAAATGAAAATAAATAAGGAAACACAAGCTTTAAATGATACATTAAACAAGATGGACTTAAATGATATTTATAGGACACTCCATCCAAAAACAACAGAATACAGTTTTCTCAAGTGCTCATGGAACATTCTCCAGGATAGATCATATCTTGGGTCACAAATCAAGCCTTGGTAAATTTAAGAAAATTGAAATTGTATCAGTATCTTTTCCAACCACAACGCCATGAGACTAGATATCAATTACAGGAAAAGATCTGTACAAAATACAAACACATGGAGGCTAAACAATACACTACTTAATAATGAAGTGATCACTGAAGAAATCAGAGAGGAAATTAAAAAATACCTAGAAACAAATAACAATGGAGACACAACGACCCAAAACCTATGGGATGCAGCAAAAGCAGTTCTAAGGGGGAAGTTTATAGCAATACAAGCCCACCTTAAGAAGCAGGAAACATTTCAAATAAACAACCTAACCTTGCACCTCAAGCAATTAGAGAAAGTAGAACAAAAAATCCCCAAAGCTAGCAGAAGGAAAAAAATCATGTCAGAAATAAATGAAAAAAAAAAATGAAGGAAACAACAGCAAAGATCAATAAAACTAAGAGCTGGTTCTTTGAGAAGATAAACAAAATAGATAAACCACTAGCCAGACTCATCAAGAAAAAAAGGGAGAAGACTCAAATCAATAGAATTGGAAATGAAAAAGGAGAAGTAACAACTGACACTGCAGAAATACAAAAGATCATGAGAGATTACTACAAGCAACTCTATGCCAATAAAATGGACAACCTGGAAGAAATGGACAAATTCTTAGAAATGCACAACCTGACAAGACTGAATCAGGAAGAAATAGAAAATATGAACAGACCAATCACAAGCACTGAAATTGAAACTGTGATTAAAAATCTTCCAACAAACAAAAGCCCAGGACCAGATGGCTTCACAGGCGAATTCTATCAAACATTTAGAGAAGAGCTAACACCTATCCTTCTCAAACTCTTCCACAATATAGCAGAGGGAGGAACACTCCCAAATTCCTTCTACGAGGCCACCATCACCTTGATACCAAAACCAGACAAAGATGTCACAAAGAAAGAAAACTACAGGCCAATATCACTGATGAACATAGATGCAAAAATCCTCAACAAAATACTAGCAAACAGAATCCAACAGCACATTAAAAGGATCATACACCATGATCAAGTGGGGTTTATTCCAGGAATGCAAGGATTCTTCAATATACGCAAATCAATCAATGTGATACACCATATTAACAAATTGAAGGAGAAAAACCGTATGATCATCTCAAGAGATGAAGAGAAAGCTTTTGAAAAAATTCAACACCCATTTATGATAAAAACCCTGCAGAAAGTAGGCATAGAGGGAACTTTCCTCAACATATTAAAGGCCATATATGACAAGCCCACAGCAAACATCATCCTCAATGGTGAAAAACTGTAAGCATTTCCACTAAGATCAGGAACAAGACAAGGCTGTCCACTCTCACCACTCTTATTCAACATAGTTTTGGAAGTTTTAGCCACAGCAGTCAGAGAAGAAAAGGAAATAAAAGGAATCCAAATCAGAAAAGAAGAAGTAAAGCTGTCACTGTTTGCAGATGACATGATACTATACATAGAGAATCCTAAAGATGCTACCAGAAAACTACTAGAGCTAATCAATGAATTTGGTGAGGTAGCAGGATACAAAATTAATGCACAGAAATCTCTGGCATTCCTATATAATAATGGTGAAAAATCTGAAAGTGAAATCAAGAAAACACTCCCATTTACCATTGCAACAAAAATAATAAAATATCTAGGAATAAACCTACCTAAGGAGACAAAAGACCTGTATGCAGAAAATTATAAGACACTGATGAAAGAAATTAAAGATGATACAAATAGATGGAGACATACACCATGTTCTTGGATTGGAAGAATCAACATTGTGAAAATGACTCTA
Organism: Globicephala melas; assembly: GCF_963455315.2. Taxonomy (NCBI): domain Eukaryota; kingdom Metazoa; phylum Chordata; class Mammalia; order Artiodactyla; family Delphinidae; genus Globicephala; species Globicephala melas. The sequence continues at coordinate 26,880,805 of NC_083325.1, forward strand.
CTACCCAAAGCAATCTATAGATTCAATGCAATCCCTCTCAAACTACCACTGGCATTTTTCACAGAACTAGAACAAAAATTTCGCAATTTGTATGGAAACACAAAAGACCCCGAATAGCCAAAGCAATCTTGAGAACGAAAAAAGGAGCTGGAGGAATCAGGCTCCCTGACTTCAGACTATACGAAAAAGCTACAGTAATCAAGACAGTATGGTACTGGCACAAAAACAGAAAGATAGATCAATGGAACAGGATAGAAAGCCCAGAGATAAAGCCACGCACATATGGACACCTTATCTTTGATAAAGGAGGCAGGAATGTACAGTGGAGAAAGGACAGCCTCTTCAATAAGTGGTGCTGGGAAAACTGGACAGGTACATGTAAAAGTATGAGATTAGATCACTCCCTAACACCATACACAAAAATAAGCTCAAAATGGATTAAAGACCTAAATGTAAGGCCAGAAACTATCAAACTCTTAGAGGAAAACATAGGCAGAACACTCTATGACATAAATCACAGCAAGATCCTTTTTGACCCACCTCCTAGAGAAATGGAAATAAAAACAAAAATAAACAAATGGGACCTAATGAAACTTCAAAGCTTTTGCACAACAAAGGAAACCATAAACAACACCAAAAGACAACCCTCAGAATGGGAGAAAATATTTGCAAATGAAGCAACTGACAAAGGATTAATCTCCAAAATTTACAAGCAGCTCATGCAGCTCAATAACAAAAAACAAACAACCCAATCCAAAAATGGGCAGAAGACCTAAATAGACATTTCTCCAAAGAAGATATACAGACTGCCAACAAACACATGAAAGAATGCTCGACATCATTAATCATTAGAGAAATGCAAATCAAAACTACAATGAGATATCATCTCACACCAGTCAGAATGGCCATCATCAAAATATCTAGAAACAATAAATGCTGGAGAGGGTGTGGAGAAAAGGGAACACACTTGCACTGCTGGTGGGAATGTGAATTGGTTCAGCCACTATGGAGAACAGTATGGAGGTTCCTTAAAAAACTACAAATAGAACTACCATATGACCCAGCAATCCCACTACTGGGCATATACCCTGAGAAAACCATAATTCAAAAAGGGTCATGCACCAAAATGTTTATTGCAGCTCTATTTACAATAGCCCGGAGATGGAAACAACCTAAGTGCCCATCATCGGATGAATGGATAAAGAAGATGTGGCACATATATATAATGGAATATTACTCACCCATAAAAAGAAACGAAATTGAGCTATTTGTAATGAGGTGAATAGACCTAGAGTCTGTCATACATAGTGAAGTAAGTCAGAAAGAAAAAGACAAATACCGTATGCTAACACATATATATGGAATTTAAGAAAAAAAATGTCATGAAGAACCTAGGGGTAAGACAGGAATAAAGACGCAGACCTACTGGAGAACGGACTTGAGGATATGGGGAGGGGGAAGGGTGAGCTGTGACAGGGCGAGAGACAGTCACTGACATATACACACTAACAAACGTAAGGCAGATAGCTAGTGGGAAGCAGCCGCATGGCACAGGGATATCGGCTCGGTGCTTTGTGACCGCCTGGAGGTGTGGGATAGGGAGGGTGGGAGGGAGGGAGACGCAAGAGGGAAGAGATAGGGAACATATGTATATGTATAACTGATTCACTTTGTTATAAAGCAGAAACTAACACACTATTGTAAAGCAATTATACCCCAATAAAGATGTTAAAAATAAAAATAAATAGTGGTAAGTCTGGACAATCTTGTCTTGTTCCTGATCTTAGAGGAAATGGTTTCAGTTTCTCACCATTGAGAACGATCTTGGCTGTGGGTTCGTCATATATGTCCTGTATTATGTTGAGGTACATTCCCTGTATGCCAACTTTCTGGAGGATTTTTATCATAAATTGGTGTTGAATTTTGTCAAAAGTTTTTTCTGCATCTATTGAGGTGATCATATGGTTTTTCTCCTTCGATGTGTTAATATGGTTTATCACATTGATTGATTTGCGTATACTGAAGAATCCTTGCATTCCTGGGATAAACCCCACTTGATCATGGTGTATGATCCTTTTAATGTGCTGTTGGATTCTGTTTGCTAGTATTTTGTTGAGGATTTTTGCATCTATGTTCATCAGTGAAACTTGCCAGTAGATTTCTTTCTTTGTGACATCTTTGTCTGGTTTTGGTATCAGGGTGATGGTGGCCTCATAGAATGAGTTTGGGAGTATTCCTCACTCTGCTATATTTTGGAAGAGTTTGAGAAGGATAGGTGTTAGCTCTTCTCTAAATGTTTGATAGAATTCACCTGTAAAGCCATCTGGTCCTGGGCTTTTGTCTGTTGGAAGATTTTTAATCGCAGTCTCAATTTCACTGCTTGTGATTGGTCTGTTTATATTTTCTATTTCTTCCTGGTTCAGTCTTGGAAAGTTGTGCTTTTCTAAGAATTTGTCCATTTCTTCCAGATTTTCCATTTTATTGGCATATAGTTGCTTGTAGTAATCTCTCATGATCCTTTGTATTTCAGCAGTGTCAGTTGTTACTTCTCCTTTTTCATTTCTAATTCTATTGATATGTCTTCTCCCTTTTTTTCTTGATGAGTCTGGCTAATGGTTTATCAATTTTGTTTATCTTCTTGAAGAACCAACTTTTAGTTTTATTGAGCTTTGCTATCGTTTCCTTCATTTCTTTTTCATTTATTTCTGATCTGATCTTTATGATTTCTTTCCTTCTGCTAACTTTGGGGTTTTTTTTTTTTTTTTCGTTCTTCTATCTCTAATTGCTTTAGGTGCAAGGTTAGATTGTTTATTTGAGATATTTCTTGTTTCTTGAGGTAGGATTGTACTGCTATAAACTTCCCTCTTAGAACTGCTTTTGCTGTATCCGATAGGTTTTGGGTCATCGTGTTTTCATTGTCATTTGTTTCTGGGTATTTTTTTAATTTCCTCTTTGATTTCTTCATTGATCTCTTGGTTATTTAGTAGTGTGTTGTTTAGCTTCCAACTGTTTGTATTTTTTACAGTTTTTTTCCTGTAATTGGTATCTAGTATCATAGCGTTGTGGTTGGAAACGATACTTGATAAGTCAATTTTCTTAAATTTACCGAGGCTTGATTTGTGACCCAAGATATGATCTGTCTTGGAGATTGTTCCATAAGCACTTGAAAAGAAAATGTATTCTGTTTTTTGGGGATGGGATGTCCTGTAATTATCAATTAAGTCCATCTTGTTTCATGTGTCATTTAAAGCTTGTGTTTCCTTATTTACTTTCATTTAGGTTGATCTGTCCATTGGTGAAAGTGGGATGTTAAAGTCCCTTAGTATTATTGTGTTACTGTGATTTCCCCTTTTATGGCAGTTAGCATTTGCCTTATGTATTGAAGTACTCCTATGTTGGGTGCATAAATATTTAAAATTGTTATATCTTCTTCTTGGGTTGATCCCTTGATCATTATGTGGTGTTTTTCTTTGTCTCTTGTAACAGTCTTTGTTTTAAAGTCTATTTTGTCTGATATGAGAATTGCTACTACAGCTTTCTTTTGATTTCCATTTGCATGGAATATCTTTTTCCATCCCCTCATTTTCATTCTGTATGTGTTCCTAGGTCTGAAATGTGTCTCCAGTATACTGCATATATATGGGTCTTGTTTCTGTATCCATTCAGCCAGTCTATGTCGTTTGGTTGGAGCATTTAATCCATTTACATTTAAGGTAATTATCAATATGTATGTTCCTATTACCATTTTCTTAATTGTTTTGGGTTTATTATTGTAGGTCTTTTCCTTCTCTTGTGTTTCCTGCCTAGAGAAGTTCCTTTAGCATTTGTTGTAAAGCTGGTTTGGTGGTGCTGAGTTCTCTTAGCTTTTGCTTGTCTGTAAACTTTTTAATTTCTCTGTCAAATCTGAATAAGATCCTTGCTGGGTAGAGTAATCTTGATTGTAGGTTTTTCCCTTTCATCACTTTAAATACGTCCTGCCACTCCCTTCTGGCTTGCAGAGTTTCTGCTGAAAGATCAGCTGTTAACCTTATGGTCATTCCCTTGTATGTTATTTGTTGTTTTTCCCTTGCTGCTTTTAATATTTTTTTCTTTGTACTAAATTTTTGATAGTTTGATTCATATGTGCCTTAGCGTGTTTCTCCTTGGATTTATCCTGTATGAGACTCTCTGTGCTTCCTGGACTTAATTGACTATTTCCTTTCCCATATCAGGTAAGTTTTCAACTATAACCTCCTCAAATATTTTATGAGTCCCTTTCTTTTTCTCTTCTTCTGGGACCCCTGTAATTCAAATGTTAGTGCATTTAATGTTGTCTCAGACGTCTCTGAGACTGTCCTCAATTTTTTTCATTCTTTTTTCTTTTTTCTGCTCTGCAGTAGTTATTTCCACTATTTTATCTTCTAGATCATTTATTCGTTCTTCTGCCTCAGTTATTCCACTATTGATTCCTTCTAGAGAATTTTAAATTTCATTTATTGTGTTGTTCATCATTGTTTGTTTGCTCTTCAGTTCTTCTAGGTCCTTGTTAAACGTTTCTTGTATTTTCTCCATTCTATTTCCAAGATTTTGTATCATCTTTACTCTCATTACTCTGATTTCTTTTTCAGGTACACTGCTTATTTCCTCTTCATTTGTTTGGTCTGGTGGGTTTTTACCTTGCTCCTTCATCTGCTGTGTGTTTCTCTGTCTTTGCATTTTGCTTAATTTACTGTGTTTGGGGTCTCCTTTTCACAACCTGCAGGTTCGTAGTTCCTGTTGTTTTTGGTGTGTGTCCCCAGTGGCTTAGGTTGGTTTAGTGGGTTGTGTAGGCTTCCTGGTGGAGGGGACTAGTGCCTGTGTTCTGGTGGATGAGGATGGATCTTGTCTTTCTGGTGGGCAGGACCACGTCTGGTAGTGTTTTGGGGTGTCTGTGACCTTATTATGATTTTAGGTAGCCTCTCTGCTGATGCATGGGGTTGTGTTCCTGTCACTAGTTGGAGCTAGGTCTCTTGTGGACCAATGTCCTGAACTCAGCTCTCCCACCTCAGAGGCACAGGCCTGACACCCAGCCAGAGCACCAAAACCCGTCAGCCACATGGCTCAGAAGAAAAGGGAGAAAAAAAGAAAGAAAAAAATAAGTGAAAAAGTAAGTTATTAAAATAAAAATTATTAAAAATTAAAAAGTAATAAAAAAGAAAGAGTGCAGCCAAACCAAAAAACAAATCCACCAATGATAACAAGCACTAAAAACCATACAAAAAAATGGACAGACAGAACCCTAGGACAAATGGTAAAAGCAAAGCTATACAGACAAAATCACACAAAGAAGCATACACATACACACTCACATAAAGAGAAAAAGGAAAAAATAATAGATATCTTTTGGGAAGTCTGAGGTCTTCTGCCAGCATTCAGTAGGTGTCCTGTAGGAGTTGTTCCACATGTAGATGTATTTTTGATGTGTTTGTGGGGAGGAAAGTGATCTCCACATCTTACTCATCTGCCATCTTGAAGGTCTCCCTGTAGAACTACTTTTTAAGGTAGGAATTGTTGAATCCCATTTAACAATTAAGGAAAATGAGGTACAGAGGCTGAATAGCTTAGTTAAATCAGCATAAGTCAGCAACTGAGAATTTTAGCTGAGGACTCAACCTCTTAGTTGAGTGCTTTGAAATGTGGTGCGTTAAAATAGAGGCTTGTTCAAAATAGTGGAGATAGAGTTACTAAGGCAAAAGCACAAGTAGGTATGCTAGGGCCCAGGGAAATCAGAAAACTATTGTGCTTGCCTACAGTGTCCTTGAAGTGGAAGCTCATGGGAAAATCGGAGATGCCTCCACATCTGGCCACCAAAGAGTAAAACGGTACTTGCAGAGAAGTATGAAAATCTACCATTTCTGGTCATCCAAGCCACAAAATAGGAGCTGAAAGAGATGTCTGAGACGCCATCATGAGTGCGAAGTTTCAGTAAGCTCCTGAGAATAACAGCCTTTCTTTCTCTGTACCTTCCAAGTATTGTTCAAATACCTATCATTGGAAAATCCTAACTCATAACTATCTTGTAAAGAAATCTTGTTCAAATATGCTTCTTGAAAGCAGAGAAAACCTTAGAAGAGAGTGACGGCAGTGCAAAGTTGACAACCAAAATCCAGCCCAACTACTTTTTTTAGGGAAAAGTCAGCCCTGGGACCATTGGGACTATATGTGTCCCTGTAATTATAGAATGACACTTGATCTTAATCACACTAGCATATTACATTTCTCCCTATTGAGCTGATGTTCCAAGCAAGGTATAAGAACCCTTCCAGAATTTCCCCTATTATCATGATATGTCTTCCTAAAAAGTTACCTATCCATGGATATATGGTTACCATTGAGTTCAGCGTATGTTTAAAAGTTATTCTTGCTATATTTTATACAGTGAGGCTCTATTTCACATTCATGCTTATATTCTGGAGCCTATGAAATACAAAAATAATTTATTAATAGTACTAGAATATTCAAACAATTGAAAATATAAGTTGTGATTCATAAATAAAAATAAAATAGAGGCCTATTTTAGTGAATAATTCTTTTTTTAAACATCTTTATTGGAGTATAATTGCTTTACAATGTTGTGTTAGCTTCTGCTGTATAACTAAGTGAATCTGCTATATGTATACATATATCCCCATATCCTCTCCCTCTTGTGTCTCTCTCCCACCCTCCCTTAAAGTGAATAATTCTTAATCCTAAAATTCAAAACTGTGACAGAGACTTTCATTACAAAAATATAGCTTAAATCTGAATTCTTAAATATCTTACTAGTCAAGGGTTCTTGGGCAAATAATTTCATCTCTCTTAGCCTCTACTTCCCCATTTGTAAAATAGTGACAATAACACACCCTTTATTGTGGAGATTAAATGAGATAACCTATGTGAAAGCACCTAGGTGACACATGTAAAATTAGTAATACTAATTAGTAATACTAATTAAATAAATGGGAGATTCTTTTTTAAAATAAAAGGGAAACTATGGTCCATGCTTTAAATAAAACAAATAAGAAGAACACACACACACGCACAAAACCAAAAACCAAAAACCTTATTTTGGCTTTCGCCCAATCACAATACTAAATCACCCCCATGCTACTACTTAAGTTAATATAATTATGTACAAGGAAAGGAAGAGGCATTTATTAAGCATATAATGCATGAGAACATGACCTCTGCTAATTCATTGGATCCTGAAAGCAATTTAGGTTTGGTTTTACACCATATGCAACCTCTCAGACTTCAGAAGCTTTGAATCAGCACTGTACCACCTTGCCATAGATTGGGCACAAGTATAAAAATAAAGAGAAAAATCAAACTATAACTCTGGACTCTATCCAGGGTCTTGTCTTGAAGTTAAAGTCTAAAAAATGTCTCTCTTTGGCAAAATAAAGGAGTAATCATATCCTTGCCCATGTGGGACCTCTACAGTCTCTTCAAGGTTGTCCTGCTCTACTGTATCTCCCTGACCTCAAATCGTGACCCCTCTGGTCTTTGTGATGTTCTTCCCCTCTGGCTTCAAAAGTATATCCTCACTCCCTTCAGTTTAATCAACCATTTTCATCTCTTCCCTTTTATTCCAATCACCCATCAGCAGCAGTAGCTGTTTCACAAGTGTCTAATATCCAGCATACAAAACAGGACAACTGAACACTATCACAAAGGGAAATATTGAAAATTGAACTTTAGTAAAATTAAGAACTTCTATTCATCAAAAGATATCACTAAGACAGTGAAAAAGCTACAAAAATATATTTGCATTACATAAATCTGACAAAGAACTTAAATTCAGATTTTTTTTGAAATCTACTTTATATTAATAGGAAAGGACAACCCAAGTTTTTTAAATAGGTAAAAAACTTTGGCAGTTCATAAATGAGGAAATCTAAATTCCAATAAGCACATGAAAAGATGCTCAACGTCACAAGGCATTAGAGAACTGCTGATTCAAATCACAGTCAAAAAGTTCTACATACCCATTAAAATGGCTAAAATTTAACAGTAACAATGGAATGGATCAGTGTTAGAGAGTATAGGGCACTGGAACTCTCCTATCTCACTGGTGGGAGTGAAAATTGTCACTACTTTAGAAACTATTCGATGCTATCTACTAAACCTGAAGAGAGACACATATTCATTACCCAGCAATTCCTCTCCGGGGTATATTCCTAATAGAAAGGAATGTGTCCACATAAGAGAAAAGGGTATATTTAAGAATATTCAAAGTAGTCATTGTAATAGCCAAAAATGAGAAAACAATGCAAAAGCTCATAAACGTTGGAAAATAAAATCATGGTGGTAGATTCATATGATAGAATATCAAACAACAATAAAAAGGAATAAACTACTGCTATACACAATGGCATGGATGAACTTCACAAGCATAATAGTGATCAAAAATACATGTTCCATGATTCCTTTTTTATAAAGTTCAAAGAGGGGAAAAACTGATCTAGGGCAATAGAAGCCAACAGAGTGGTTACCTTTGGTGGAGGAAGGGGCTGACCAGGAGATGCATGGGGATATTCTGTGGTATGGGCAACATTCTCTGTTTTTATCGGGAGTATCACTTGAGTATTACACAAATACGTTCACTTTAGGTAAAAGCTAATCAAGTTGTAACTTAAGATTTGTTCAGTTTACGAAATGTACTTTACACCTCCATAAAAAATACACACAAAAAATCCACATCCTTCTTCAAACCTCTAATTAAGACTCATGGATTCCATATAACCAACTCTGTGACTTTAGAATAAACATAAGTATGATTGGAATTCACCCGTCCACACAGAACATTTTCATACTCCATACCCAAAAGACCACCTTTTTCCAAAAAAACACTCATAAATATAAGCTGAACTGTCTGCAATTCAGCTTTCTGTGGTCAATGGTTTGTGGAAATCATCATGTAAAGAAATGGAAAGCAAGAGGTCAAGAGTTTCTAAAACAGTCATCATAATAGTGGCAAATATGAACAGATTATTTACTATACATTAAGTAATGTGCTAAGGCCTCTAGGTGTATTATTTCATTTAATCCTCACAACAAACATTTGAAATAAATACCATTAGTACTCCCATTACAGAGTCCAAGGAAAGTGAGATACAGAGATGTTAAGTATCTTATCTAGGTCCACACAGCTGACAAGCAGCTAATCAGGATTTAAACCCAAATATGTCAACTTACCCCGTCAACTCTGTGGACACTGGCCTACCCTGCCCTCTTCCTTGGGAAACAATGAGACAGAGGAGGTGGGAGATAAATTCTCTCCTCCCTCTCTGCCCAGGGAAGAACTTCACAGTTAGGAAACACAAAGAAAATAATGTAGATATTTCAGCTTCAGAGCTCCATTCTGGCCAGGAGCACATAGTCTGGGACTGGGGGTACCTCCTTGTGAGAGGCATTTCTGCACAATGGAATGGAAAGAGAATACCCAGCCTCTGGAGTATGAGAGATCTCAGAGCTCTCCCTCTTGTATGCTCTTGAACAAGTCTGTTTCTTTATCCACAAATGAAGATGATCTATCTTTTTCATAAAGTTATTAAGTGAAAGAAAACATTGGTTATCTTAAACCACTGCAATTTGGGGAGTTTTGTTTGTCTGTTTACCACAATGGAGCAGAGCCTATGTTGTCTAGGACACTTTCCTTTCTGATGTCTCTACTAATCCTCATCACAGTCCTGGAATGTATTGCAGAGAGGTGATTAACTTAGAGACCATGCAGTTTTTAAGCTAAGGTCCTTTCCTATGCTTAGCCACTGTACAAACTGCCCTAAATTCCTTTTCTCCTTCTTTTTATGTGACCTAACCTGGGAAATTTGGAAGAACACTCAAGTATCTTTATTTCTCTCCTTTTAAATTTAGAACCAAAACTAAAATGTTAATTACTGCTTCCTTCAATCCAGATCTTATTTTGATCCTTTTCAGCAAATGAGAATCAAATAATTATAACTACCACTTCAGCATCACCTTCTTTAGGACAGATCTAAACCTCCGATCATTTTTGCCCCAAACTTTGTTGCTCTTTCCGCTCCTTTTTTTCACAGTGTGCTGACATCACCCACACAGGTCCCCAAAATTCATATCCTCAGTTATCTTTCATCCTCTTCTCCCCTTCAACCCATAATACATTGTTTCAAGATTGATTGAGTTTAGCCCCCTGCCTCAAACCTTACCTACCACTGGTAGTTTGGGAGAGCTGGAACTTTTTACCTTATAATTGTATGTACCATCTTCCCAACTGGTCCCTCTGTTTCTACCTCTCCTTTCTCCTTGTTTAGGGATCTCTCATCTACATTTCCTGTAGAATAAACTCCAAACTCCTTAAATGACAGGTCAGGCCTGACACTCTCTTGACCTTCTTTTCCAAGCGCATCTAGCTCACTTCTCTTATCACAGTCTATACTTCTGCCAACCTGGCATCAGCACCATTCCTTTCATGATCCTTTGTACAAGCTGCTCTTCTGTCCTCTTCCCAATCCTACCCCATCTGTCAATCTCTTACACATTCTTCAAAATACTGCTAAATGTAACTGCCTCTACAAAAGCTCTTTTTTCCCACTCCCGGCAGCCCAGTTGGTTGATTTCTACTCTGAGTTCCCACAGCACTTGATACATTGAATTGTGATGTCTATTTTTCAATTCCTGCCATTCCTCAAGAGTAAAAGTTGTGTTATCTTTATCTTTGTAACCCCAGTGCTTGGCACTCTACCTGGCATATATAGCTTTTATGAAGATTAGAAAAGGTATCTGAAGGAAAGTATACATAGCATGAATGAATGAATTAAACAAATATAAAAGTTGCAAAGGAGAATAAGAATCTGATTTGGAGAAATAGCACTGCATTAATAATCCATACACCTGAGCATTACTCCATCTATGCCGTTCACTAGCCATGTGGCTATAAAGGTGTAAGTTTACTCCTCAGTACTCTTAAACCCAAGGATCTCTGACATCACTTCCTATTCTAACATACTATAGGGCTTCAAAGAGATCAACAAGCTAAGCAATGACCTAAGTCTCTGTGTGCTGCAAGAGTTAATTCACATGCTAATGAAGTTCTAGTTACAAGAATCCCTTTCCTAACTGAGGCCAGGAGGAAAGAGCCACAGCATTTCTAAGCAACAGCTTTAAAGACATAAGAAAAAGAAATATTGGCTCAGAAACAATATAAAAGGATACTCTCTGGATATGGGACAAACCACATGAAGTAAGATGAAATACTTTTTTTATGAGGAGATTCGAGCCAACCCCTCAAAACAAAACAAAATTCAGACAAAGTAAAAGTCCATTCCAATGCAAAGCAGTTTCATTTAGGGGAAGGCAAATGGTGCAAGGTTCTTGCTGAGTTGGACCCAGAAGCTCCACTCTCAAAATAGACAAGAATTTTAACTTTACACGTGTCGTTTTGCTATTGTCAATTACGATATTTGTAATTAGCCTTTGTTGTCCTTTCTGGCCTGTGTTAGAACATTTTGTGGTTTCAAGAACAGGGACATACTGGTTCATATTTTGGAAAGGAGAAGGGATGGCATTGAAAGGACGCATAGAAGGAAGACTGACGAGGATCTTATCTGTGCTACCAGCATTAGGGAGAGCAAGGAAGAGGGGAAGTCAAGTTTCATGGGAACCCAGGAAGAACCACCATGACAGCCTCATCAAGATCAGGATATACACAGATTTCACTTAGCAACATCTCTAGTAGTGAAGTAAATTGCTTGTATTTTCAGCAGCCCGAGTTTGCTAAACCATGCTCTATTAACCACTGTTAGCATGGCTCAATTATATCCTTTGCCCCTTTTTCTGTGTGACTTTCAACTTCTGCAAACTCATTACATTATCTCCTCATGTATCTAGGTCAGATATTTTCCAGGGAGGATCTGAACACTCCAGTGGTAATATCTTGTCTGATTAGCAAAGCATTTACACAATGCCACTAAGTAGGCTGCTGGCCAGCCTGCAGATTGCTCACACTTGAGTCTCTACCATGATTCTATCAGCTTTGGCCAAAGTAAACTGGTCAAATGAATCAACATCAATGTTTACAAAAGAAATCCCTGGGAATGATATTTTGGGTGATGCAGGTACTCTCAAATTTGGTCTGTCCAGGACATAATAACAAGGCCCATTTAGACAGTAGGGGATAGCTTTCCTTGTTTTAAATTGGAAGAAGCTGCCAGTAACTCCAGAAACCTCTGAACATATCTTTAGTGTTCAACAGTCACTTGAATGACCCAGTTACTCAGGCCAACAGAAGGCCACTTTTCAATGAGTTTTCTGCATCAATCAGCTGTATTGATTAAACTTCTGTTACCAGTTGGCTGAGCTGTGCTGTAGTAACAATGGACCCCAAAATCCTAGTGACTTACAGAGGGTGATTTCTCTCTCATGTGTGTCCATTATGGGCCGGCTCTGGCCCTGCTCCCTGCCATCTTCTCTCCAGAAGCCAAGGTGACAAAGCAGCCTCTATCTGGACTCCACATTCCAGTTTATCCAACACAGTCCTAGCTTATGTCTATGTCCCAGAGTAATTATTAATAGCTTATCTTTTCACTCTCAAGAGTTCATCTTCTCACTTTCAAAAATGCCTGGTTTGGACAATAAATTATATGTCACTTTTCTATCTGGGTTATTGATGATTTCCTGGCAAAGAAAAAAAGAGATGTTGCAAAAACATAAGCTGGCTCTTAAAAGTTTCTGTTCAGAAATGATGCATGTCACTTCTGCCCACCTTTCATTGGCTAAATCAAGGTCTCATATCCACTCCTGAGTTCAGTAGGGTGAGAAAGTATAATTGCCCCCAAGGAGGGGCAGCAAGTATTTTGAATAAAATACAATCTTCCACAGTGAACAATGGCAAACATAAAGAAAAAATAAAATGATATAAATGGTGTGCCTAAGGCATATGTGTGGAAGAGATAAAAGGGTACAGTTAGAGTTACTATGATTGGGGGCTTCTATAATTTTATCAATTCCCTAGTCTTGCTCAATGCCCTCATTATTTGAGAGGAAAAGAACTGAAGCCCAGGGAGGAGAAGTAACTTGCTCAAGGTCCTGAAAGTCTGTGGACCGGTACATAACCTGCTAATGTGTCAGTTAAGGAGTGTGGTGAAAAGAAAGGAAGGCCTGGTGATAATATAAATCATATATGTCTAAATATAAAGCAATCCCAAGCCACTGAATTTGCATAGCGTTAAGACAGATGTAAAATCAACATCGCACAAAACACAGCAAATGAGAGAGTGCCCAATAACATGAGAAACTTTGCAAGGACTGGAACATAATCCTTCCTCTTTTAGGAGGGATGATTTTGGAGAAACTTCTCCCCTTCTATTCAGACATTTATGGCATATAAGTCTCACTTCCTTCTTGTCACTAGGTGACAAGTCATTGACTACCTCCTTCTACTCCAGGGCCCAGCTGCCCAGAGATCAGTGGTTCCCAACCTCGGCTGTAACCCTCAACCCTGGTCCCCAACCCTCTTCCAAGATTCTGATTTAGTTATTGGGAGAAGAGGTGTTGAGGATTAGTACAATATAAAAGCTCCCAGGTTATTCTAATTTACATCCAAGACTGAGAATCGCTAACATAGGATTTTTTATAATATTCCATGGACCAGTATAATAGACATAATTTTTGGTCTAGCAAAAACCACTCTGAAAATAAGGAGATTTACATACTATTTGTTATGGACTGAATGTTTGTGCCCCCCCCAAAACTCATATATTGAAGCCCTAACTCCCAACATAATGGTATTTGCAGATGGGGCCTTTGGGTGGTAATTAGGGTTGCATGAGGTCATGAGGTGGGACCTGCAAGTTGGAATTAGTACCTAATTAGATGAGGTCATGAGGGTGAGGCATCCACGATGGGATTACTACCCTTATAAGAGACACCAGAAAGCTTGCTTTCTCTCCCTCTCCACACTCCCACAAATAAAGAGGTCATATGAGCACAGAGAAGGACAATGACCATCTACAAGCCAAGAGAAGAGGCCTCAGAATGAAACTACCTGTTTGCACCTTGATCTTGGACCTCCCGGCCTCCAGAACTGTTAGAAATAAATATTTGTTATTTAAGCTACACAATCTATGGTACTTTGTTATGGCAGCCCAAGCTGACTAATATACACCAGTTCTCTTCAAAACTTCTCAAGTCCTATTTCTCACTGCTAGTACTTCCCAAATACACACACACACACATATGCACGAACACAAGCACTTAGTATGTTTTACTTGTTTGCCTATAATGCATTTTTTAACATATAAGTAACATATAATTTATCACCCAAACCAGACATTTTTGAAAGTGAGAAGGTATACTATTTCATTGGTGTTTTTAGCTTGAAGATCCAGTGTCTCTCTAATGAGTATAATAAGGCTACAGGTTAGGAGACCTTTGGTCTAGAGTTGGTTCTGCTACTTAACTGGCTTGGACACTGGCTGAGTCACTTCACCTCTCTGGATGTCACTTTCCCATCATAAAGGAGAGAAACAACACAGACACTTTTGTAAGGTCCTCTCTTCCAGGGCAGGAGTCACACAGCCATCCATTAGGCAGAAGTTCTGATCCACTTTATAAAATTTATTGAGCTTTCCAAAAATGCCAATACCCAGGACTCTCCTCTTCTCCCCAAACTGGTCATTGCTCCAGGGCAGATGAAACCATTCATTGTATTGGTGGTTTTTAAAAAAACTTCTAACGAGCAGCCAGGATTAAAACTATGAGCTATTTTACAAATTTTTACCACTGAGAATACAGACTCAGGCGAAGTCATTTGCTCAAGAGCACATATCTTTCAAGTGGCAAAAGCAGAACACAAACTCTAGTTGTCTGGCTGCAAAATTCCACCCACTGCCTGTGGTACAAGAACTCCTGACACATTATCAAGTGCCTGATGCTATTTCCAGAGCTTTGGCTGCTCGTATTTGAAAAGTTGCTTAGCTGACTGATCAGCCACACTCACCTATCAGCTGCTGCAGGTGTCAAGCACAAAAACTGGTTTCATTGTGAAGCTGGGATAGGGATATTTTTCCATCTGTGCCCAGTTGGATATACTGGTCTTCCATATCTGCGGTTCAAAGGAGAACAAGATGCACAGAGATTAACTGTGAATTATAATTAGGAATGTTTATAGATATAGAAACGCTCTGGCTTGCATTTCCACATAGAAACTTTCTGGTACACTATATGGACGTTTTGATTAATGTTACATTCTTGGCTCGTTCTTCAGTTACTGCAACACACAGATTTCCGTCTACATGTACTATTAACCGTCATCTGAGCTTCCCACTCAATATAGCTGATAATTACACATTCTGGAAGCTGAGTGTCACAACCAATTAACTTGACAGGCTCCACTGATTCGGGTAGAAATGGAGACTGTACAAATCTGTTTTGTAGTATCTCGGTAGATATAAAGACGTGATTAAGTCCAAGGACTACAATAAAATAATACTGGCTTAAACCCGGGAACATGAGGAGTGAGTAGAACGATTTTGAGCTTTGGAGCCAAAGAGACCAAAGTTCAAATCCCAGTTCTGCCACTTCCTAGTTAAAAAGCCTTCAAAAAGTTACAGTCAGCACCCCGTATCCGCGGTTGCAGAACCAGCAGATAAAGAGCGCCTTCTGTACTGTGTCATTGCATATAAGGGACTTGAGCATCCTCGGATTTTGGTACCTGTGAAGGGTCCTGAAACCAATACCCCGCCGGCCAAGGGATGGGTGTACTTAGCCCTACTTTATCTTAAACTATATATTTACCCCAAAATGCGTTTTTAAAGCTGTGTGCTTCTTCCCCGCCCCCGGCGACAGGGTGGGGCAGGTGGGCGACCAGGCCTGCTGTCAGCGCTCCACTGTCCCCGTGGCCACCACCGCTATGGCAGCCGCCGCCGCCGCGCGCAACCTCCGCGGGAGAAGGGGTCGCCTCGTGGGACAAAATACAACAGCGCTCAGCCCTTCGCCCGCCGTAGCCCGGGAGGTGGAAGGGGAGGAGGAAGAACCCTGCTTCTTAAAGGAAATATTGAAATTTCTGTTCAACCTACCAGCTTAAGAAATGGAACTGACCAGTACTCTTTCTTTCTTTTTGGGGGGGCGGGGCGGGCAGTCAGTAGTCATGGCTCGCGGGCTGTAGAGCGCAAGCCCAGTAGTTGTGGCGCACGGACTTAGTTGCTCTGCGACATGTGGAATCTTCGCGGACCAGGGCTCGAACCCATGTCCCCTGCATCCGCAGGCGGATTTTTAACCACTGTGCCATCATGGAAGCCTGTATATAAGGGTTTAAATCACTGATTTAGGAGATAGATTGAGTGATGAAGGAATGATCACACTTCAGTCTCTGATTCTGAATTCAGACTTTATGTATTAACTATGTACTATGCAACTGCACTTGAACTACCTGTGTGTAAAAGACAGTTTATCATCCTCTATCAGAAGAGTCTGAAACATGAGATTTGAAAAGGTTTGACTCTACCTAAGACTAGAAGAAAGTCCACCTTCTTTTTAAAAAATTTTATTTAATTTTATTTATTTTTTTATACAGCAGGTTCTTATTAGTCATCAATTTTATACACATCAGTGTATACATCTGACCAGTACCCTTGAAGATCCTAGAACTTGACCCATTCTCATATTCCCTTCCTCCGTGGTGGTAACTCCAAGCCCCTCTTAATCATTCCCTTCCTTTCCTCACCCCTATATGTATCCCTAAATACACTTATAGTCGGCTTACCTGCTCTGAACTGTAGAATAATGTTATGTGCGCCTTATTGCACTTGTTCCACACTGTGTCTAGAATTAGTTCACGTTGATGTATGTGGCTGGAGATCACTTCTTTTCACTGCTATCTAGCATTCCACCGATTGAATATAAAATAACATGTGTAACCATTCTACTGGTGATGTGGCCATTTGAGATCCTTGTTCTTATGAACAGTATTAAAAGAAGCACTTCTGTACAGCTTCTCCCAGTGTATCATTGTCAGTTGTTCTAGAGCAGGAGTCAGCAAATTACATCCCAAGGGTCAAATCCAGGCTGCCATCAGTTTTTGTAAATAAAGCTTTATTAGAAAATAGTCACGTTCATTCATTTACATATTGTCTATGGTTGCTTCCCACCACTGTATCACAGGATCCCATTTGCTCTCCTGAATGGTGCCTCCTTCCCCCAGACCACAACACAAAATCTCTGTATCCCTCCAAACAGTCTAGTTTTTTTCCCTTTTTTGAAAAAAATCACCATCTTTATAGTCTCTTAAAGAACCACCCGGAATTATTAGCAATTGCTTTAAAAAAATAATTCTCTTTTCTTGAGAGCAAGAACATTAAATTTCAAACACTCTGAAAGGTAAAGGGAAATCCTTGTGTTCATCTTGGGGATAGTAATTTAGACATGACTGAGAGGAATGTTTATGCTGTTTAGAAATAAAACGGTTGTTCTTTTTACAGATTTCTACCTCCTGCTTCCTATACTTCATACTCATTCTCACTCAGAGGGAATCCTTTCCAGGAATAATTCTATTCCATCTCCCTGAAGCAACTTGGTCTAGAAACAATCAAAAGATGATTCCTTAGGAAACCAAATGTGTGGGCTAGTTGCCAAGAATCTCTCACATCATGTGAGCTTTTGGAAGGAAATTCATTGCGTCCCATCTTTACAAGTGACTCCAATCCCATGGCTCAGAGCTTCACTGGGCAGTCCCAGAGGTAGCTTCAACTTGAAGCCTGTTATTTGCTTCTGGTAGAAATATGTTGCTCCCTAATAAGTAGTAAATGTGGTTTTTGGAACATCCTTGGAACTTAATGCCATAGAGACTAGACCTTGGGATATCTTATTTCCCTTGATAGCCAGCCTTCTCGGATGGGTTCAAAGCCTATTTTCTGCTTTGACATGTTTTAATTAAGCAAGTTACTTGACTACTCATTTCCATGGTTTTTCCAACAAGCATTTTAAAATAGGCAGCAACTAGGAGAAAGGCATAGTGCTGGTACAGATAAAGATGAATCTGAAATAGCTCTTCTCCGTATGGACAGCACCACTTACAATATTTGCAGAACTCAGTGCAAAATGAAAATGCAGGACCACTTGTTGGAAAATTCTTAAGATTTTCAAGATGATGATAACATAACATTCAACTAAATGTGAGGTCCTTCTAAACACGGAGTACTGTGCGACTCATGTCCATGGAAGCCAGCCCTCATAATCTAGTGGATGACATAGACACAAGTTAGCTACCTGATAAAGCAACAAAGAACTTATGTTAAACATCTGAACAAGTAACAACGTATCGTATAGACATGTAATTCTAAAGGATAATCAGGGTAAGCAGCTGACAATAGGAAGTAGTTAAACTGGACTTTAAATGAGTGAAGACATTTTTATAGGGAGAGAGGGTGACCAAATGCATTCTTGGCTGGGAAACTACACAAGAAAAAATTTGTGATGTGAGAATGTTGGTTTTGATAGAGGAGAGGCAGGAAAGCTACAGTGGTTAGAATGCAGAGTGCTGTAGGTGACGTGGTAGTGATGAACCCAGAAAGGTCATTTAAGGTCAATTACTGGGGTGTCATGGGAGCCTGAATTCCTTCAATTTGGACTTTATCTTGATTTGGATATACTAAACATTCCAAGGTTTTTAGGTAGGAGAATTATATAATCAGTTCTAGGATTCCAGAGAGAAAAATAACTCCAGTTGTAATGTGGCAAATGGATCAGAGAAGAAAGGGACCAGAGACAGGGAAAACTATCAGAAAATAGTTAATAATGTCCAAGGGTAAGAAGTTGGAGCTCCAGGCTACAGATAGAAAGGAGACAGATGGAAGACACTGCAGTGGCCTTCCTTCTTTGAAAATGAAAAAGAATTGCCAAGAGTGCACGTATTTCTTTTTTTTTTAATTTTTAAAAACCACTTTATTGAGAGGTACAGTTGACATGTAAAGATCTATATGTATCTAATTTACACAACATGATGAGTTTGGGGATAAATATATACCCATGAAAGCATTAAGTCCATAAACACGTCCATCACTTCCTAAAGTTCCCTCCTGCCCCTCTTTAGTAGTGCGTGTGTGTGTGTGTGTTTGTGTGCACCCATGCACTAAGAAAACTTAACATAATATTTACCCTCTTAGGAAATTGGGTGGATGGCTCATAAATATTCATGCAGCTCTCCTGGAGAACTCAATGCCAAGATTAGAAAGATTGTTCTTGTGCCTTGCCAAGCAATGAACAAGCACAGACCCCCACTAACAAGATCCACAGGGGAGCTGTCAGCAAGGTACAATCATGGCTGTCATGGTGGAGAACAGAAGGACCTACCCTGAGCTGCCCATGTTTGTTTCAGTCAAACTGCTGGGCTGCTGAGATGTAGATGGGTCTGAAACACCTAATCCTTGCCAGGAGCTGGGCAAACTCACCCAGAAAATCTTTTTACATAATTTCCATAAAAGACTAAGGAAAGCATCAATTTTTAAATTGATAGATGGGTAGGAAGCAGGAAAAAAAAATTTTAATGCCCTTGCAGGATCTGTTTAAATACCCAAAGCACCATTAGTCTAGGAGGAATTTTTTTTTAAATCGTAAAATTTTTGATACAAAAATATATGACAATTATTAAAACACTGGTTTCTGGCCATAATTCAAATCAATATAACTGCAGCATTGGAACAAAGTTGTATAGAAAGATTTTGGTTCAAATCATGATTCTGCAACTTACTATTAATCTGATCTGAGACAAGTAATTTAGCTTCTCTGAGATTTTGCTTCCTTGAAAATGAACATAATTTTATTTGCTTTGCAAACTTCCCAAAATCATTATATGGGGCAGGAGATGAACAAGTACACAGCAAGCCTTGAGGGGCTCCAAAGTGCTCTAAAAATCAAAGATCTTATTAGCAGTGCTATATACCTTAGTGGTCTGTAATTTTTAATCCTACAGAATTAATTTACTTCCTTATAGCAAATATACTCCCAGAAAAATGTGGATTAGAAACCATTTGAATTGTCCTCCTTGTGTGTATGTGTTTTGTTGTTGTCAGTTTTTGCACAAATGTATAACAAATATTAGCAGACATCATAACAAGGAGTAAATAGGAAAACCTGCCAGAGCCTTCAGTATGTAACCAAGAAAATATATTCCATGTATGCTGTCTTCTGAGCATATAGGAAATGTTAAAATAAGTGAACCCAACAAATACTTATAAATCACATTTGTTTTTCTTGCTTCCCTGCCCCCAACAACAACAACCAAAAAACACTCATAAATCATCCATTTTATGTATAAGCACAGTGGTTACCTCCTATTAGGCTGCTTCCGATGGTGCAAACTGGCCATGTTAAGTCCACCTGTTCTGGCATAAGGAATTCAGCTGGCTCTGGCTTGGATATGCCTTAGGTTCACTAGGTGTATATGTGTCCCTCTCCCACTAGAAAGAAAAGACCTTCAGGGCAGGGACTGACTTCTTCCTTGTTGTATCTTCAGCATCTAGTTCAGCGCCTGACACACAGTAGGTGCTCATTCAATGATGAAGGAATGAATGAGAATTTAAGACTTCTCGTAACAGGATGCACAGCAAATTTTCTTCTCCATGTGATTATCCAATTTTCATGGGTAGATTTTTTCCTCTGATGTGGGTATTTTTCCAAAGACCACACACACTAAGGCATCCTTTTGCATTTTTTAATAACCCAATTTCACCTAATGTACAGTTCTTGCAATGAGTATGAAATGAGTTTACACATGTAGGGAGTTTAGCGTTTACATGATATGTACTCAATAAGCTAAATATTACATTATTTATCTACAAGAGGCAGAAGAGTGACTCTGAAGCCAGATTACCTAGAATCATATCCTAATTCTTCCATCATTGCTATGTGACCCACATGTAACTTAACTGCTCAATGCTTTATTACTTTAGCTCTGTAATAGGAAAACAATACAGCTCACTTTACAGCATTGCTGTGAGGTTCACATGAGATGCTATGTTTGAAGATAATGCAAGAAAATAGAACACATGTATGGTGGTGGGAACACAGTAAATAATAAATACTAGAAAATTTAAAAAGCCGAAGAAACATTTGTTAATCACCTGCTGTATACCAGAAACTCAGCTAGCTGCTGTGGAAGAGAGACAAGACCCAATCCCAACCCTCATAGAATTTAGATTCTAGGCAGAAAGGATCTCAATCTGGGTAACAATGATAACAGGGATAGTTACACTTTCCCTCCATTGTTCCTTCAGAGCTCTGGACCAGCACACAATTGAGAGAAAAAGAATTTTTACAGCAGCCATGTAAATGGACTGTTAAATGGCTTCTAACTCTTCAGCTCTTGGATGTAATTTGGATACAGATAATAATAGTAATAATAATAACCTTACCATGTTGAAAATTCTATATTTGATCTCATTTAATCCTTACAACAAAATTGCAAAAACAAGTATAGTTACCCTCTATTTACAGATTGAAGTTCAGAAAAGATAAATAATTGCCCGAGGTCACATATCAAGTGTATCCCATAACTGCACTAACCATGGCTGGATACTTTCCCTGGCCTTTTGCTGGAACTTGGCAGCTAAGCCGATAAGCTCAGCAGGAGTATATTCTCTCATCATGAACACTTCCTGAATTAGGGACTGCCCTGTTGGCTGGCATGGTTGTTGCTGTGCGTTTGCTTTCCCTTGTGTTAGAAATCAGATGGCATGGGGCCAGCACAGCATCTTCCTCTTTGTTCTCACTTTCCCAGGAATTCCGCCTCCTGGCATCCCAATCAGGCTGTGTCACAAGGGCTCAGACCTTAATCCAAGCAGCTTTCGCCCTCCCAGCTTTGCAAAATGGCACACCAAGGTCTCTGACTTATCAGCCTGTTCTCCCACCTTGTCTGCCAGCCCAAAGCTAGCAGAGCACTGGACACTGCAGGTCCTTCTCCAACCTCAGCTTTTCTTCCAACCTTCTCACAAGATCTTCAGCCTCTAGTTGGGCATCAGTGGCCACAGGACTGCCCACAGTGGAGGTCAGCCCACCGCCCAGCCAGGCATTTCCCTTCTTTGCCTTCCTGCAAAGAACTTCTTGAAGTTCCTCAAACAAGCATATCAAACCAGCCAACATTTTTGGGACATCCCAATACCTGCTCAGCGGTCCACAAACATCTGACATACTGGCCACCCCTCCCCACATAGAGGTTGATGGTCAACTCGGGATTTCCTCTGTGGGTGCATCTATCCCAAGACCCATTTCTTGTCTCCTGGCTGAAGGAATTCAATTGCTGTTCACAACCTCGGGAGCTTCTTGGGTAAAATTTGAAAGTGACCCCATATATGGAGGGCAAAGGGAGACCAAAGAAAGAGACAGAGCCCTCCAGATTGGTAGGTGGCAGGTGTAATAATCAAGGGAACCTACATACAAGACTCGTCTTGCGTGGCTACAAGATGCGTAGATCTCAGCACCCGCCTTCCAAAATCTTAAAAGTTTATATATATATACAGAGAGAGGCCTTAACCAGTTTCAGTCAATATACCAGGCAGATAGTCCCGATACCTAAATTCTCTCAAGGCTCAGTCCTTGAAATGGCTCCAGTTATGGGAACTATGGGTGGAATGCATATTTCAAGGACAGAGAAGGGGGTGAGGAGCCTCCGATTGCCCGGGTCCAGCTCTCTGGTCAACCAGCAGTCACATCCTCTTGATAACTTCCTCCAACTTTAAGTGTAACCAAGTTACATATCAAGTGTAACTGCTCTAACAAATAAACTCGAAGTTGTGTAATGTCACAAACACAAGAGAAGTTTCACTCTTGCTTGCATAATAATACTGAGTAGGCGAACAGGAAGTCAGAGACACAGGTTGCCAGAAGCTCTGTCAACATGTATATTCTAATAAAATAGGGAGGAGAAAGAGGATTTAGACGGGTACATGGGAGATTTAGTGGGCCAGACCTGAAAGTGGTGCACATCCCTTCCGCTAATTTTCCATAGTCTAGAATTTAGACACGTGGTCACTCTTAACTCCAGGGAGAAATGGGGAATGTAGACCCTGGCTGGGCAGCCACCTCCTGCGCATAATTCTGTCCTATGGAATGGAAGCACAAATATTTGTGTCTTCAGTCTTCTCTAGACAAAAAGTAAGTACCGAAGGCATGATTCCAATACAGGTCTGTCCGTCTCCAGAGTCCATGCTTCTAAACACTGGTAATCACAAAGCCAGCCAAGAGCTCAGTATTGCCCCTATGCTGTCCATGTTTCAAATCACTTCATCTTCAAAACAACTCTATGAAGTGAGTCCTATTATTTGATAGACAAAACATGACCCAGAAGGATCAAACAGCTTGTTCTGTGTGACCTTGGGCAAGTCACTGAACTTCTTCACTGCTCAACATTCTTATCTTTAAATGGGCTTTATAATAACACCCTTTAGAGTGTGTGTCTGATCAGAACCTGCCCCCCCACCCCCAGTCCCTGATCCTGACAACTTCCCAGGACCCTTCCAACTCAGCGTGCAACCCTAAAGCCAAGTTCTGAGATCAGCCTCAAAGGATATCTTCTACCAGTTATCCCAGTAGCAGAATTGAGCTGTCCCCCAGGATGCCAGCCTTTGCTGGCAAGACAACCTAAGGGCTGTTATTTTGGCTTGTATGATGTCTCTAGATTATCTCACTTTCTAGATAATCCTTGCTGTGGGTTATCCAGGAATTCCACAATAAAACACCCTACTGAGAGAAAAAGGTTTTTGGCTTTTGACCCAAAGATTTAATGTCCTTGCAGCTTTTGGAACACAACATTTCTCCCTAAAAGTTTACCATCAAATGGTGACATCTGTCAAGAATAAAAAGCTATAATTCTATTCATATACTACTTTGAAGTTGAAAACTAAAATTACATTTACTGGACATAGATTTAAAAACCTCTATTTTCAAAGTAACCACAGACCAATTTTTTACAGTGAAGCCTCATATCAGAGTAAATTTCACAGTGGTTGCTGCTTCTGAAAGGATTTCATGGCATTGTGCTTACAAGCCTAGGCATTGGAGCCAAGTTGCATATGCTTAAATTCCAGTTCTGTCACTCCTGCTAGCTGTGCAACAAGGGCAAAGGGATTTACTTTCTCTAAGCCAGTATTTCCCAATCTGTAGAATGGGGACAAATCCAGTGCCTGCTTTAGAGTGTTGCTGTGGAGATTAAAGGACTAAGGGTAACCGATGTGCTCACTCAGCATAGTGCTTGGTAAGCACTCCCTGGATTGTGTAAGGTAAGAAGACATTTTATTTTCCCATTTGTTTTCTTAGATTTAGGGCCTGCATAATGGATCAGACAGAAATTTCCTCTTTCTAATATGTTGAGCCCATCAATCACTACAGTATGATGATCAATCTGTGGGTAGAATCTGCCTCTCATCCTATATCACGAGGGTGGCCCATGGCTCCAGAAAGTATATCCCCCCAAATAGGTTTATCCTGTTCACCCAGCATGTGATTAGTGTGATGCTAATTTGTACCTCCAGAACTAAAAGAGGGAAAAAGGCTTTATAGTACAATTGTTAAAAGCTTAGTTTTGGAGCCAGATAGACAAATATTAAGAATCCCACATTCTGTGTGGCCTTGGGCAAGTCGCTGAACTTCTCCACTGCTCACCATTCTTATCTTTAAATGAACTTTATAACAATACCACTTTTATAGGATTACTATGAGGATTAAATCTGATGTGACAGACACTGTGCTAAACATTTTATAAACATAATAAGTCTTCGGTGAGTACAGAAATCCTTTAAGCCTTGTAACAGATTCTCATTTTTTCTTCAAATAAAGACATGGTCAATGTAAACGTAAAATGATGCAATCACTATGGAAAACAGTTTGGCAGTTCCTCAAAAAGTTAACTATAGGATTGCTATGTGATCCAGCAACTCTACTGCTAGGTAAATACTCCCTCCAAAATGAAAACATATGTCCACACAAAAACATGTACACAAATGTCTGTAGGAGCTTGAGTCATAATATCCAAAATGTGAAAACAACCCAAATGTCCATCAACTGATGAATGAACACTATCAAATACTATTCAGCGATAAAAAGAAATGAAGTACTAATACATTCTATAACATGGATGGACCTCAAAAACTATATGCTAAGTGAAAGAAACCAGACACAAAAGACCACATATTGTATGATTCCATTTTCTTTTAACTGAAGAATAGTTGATTTACAATGTCATGTTAATTTCAGGTGTACAGCACAGTGATTCAGTTATATATATAAAGGTTTTATATATATTCTTTTTCATATTTTTTCCCTTATAGCTCATTACAAAATATTGAGTATAGTTCCCTGTGCTATACAGTAGGTCTTTGTTGGTTATCTATTTTATATGTGGCAGTATGTACATGTGTGATTCTATTTGTATGGAATATCCAGAATAGGCAAGTCTACAGAGATTGGAAGTGTCTATAGATTAGTGGTTGCCAAGAACTAGTGGCGGGGAGATGAGGTGTAAACTGGTGTGAGGTTTCTTTTGGGGGTAATGAAAATATTCCAAAATTCTATTGTGATGATGGCTGCGTAACTCTGTAAGCACACTAAAAACCATTGAATTATACACTTAAAACGGGTGAATTGTATGGTATGTAAATTACATCTCAATAAAGCTGTCTACAAAGAATATATAGGCACACTACAGAGATATTTCAGGTTTGGTTCCAGACCACCACAATAAAGCAAATATTACAATAAAGCAAGTCACATGAAGTTTTTGGTTTCCCAGTGCATATAAAAGTTACGTTTCCACTATAGTAGTCTGTTAAGTGTGCAATAGCATTGTGTCTAAAAAAAAATGTACGTACCTTAATTAAAAACAGTTTATTGCTAAAGAATGTTAACCATCATCTGACAACTCAGGGTTGCCACAAACACTTAATTTGTAAAAAACACAATATCTGTGAAACACAATAAAACTAGGTATGTGTGTATTGAATGGTAACTACATCTACTCTAGGTTCCTGGCTGGGATGTCGAATATATTGGTTTGTGTGTTATAAACATTCAAAATGTAGCTATTGAATGAAGAGCAAAATAGAGAAGCCTAACTTTTCCTCTGGAATGTCCTGCCATTGCCAAAGAGTCTTCCTTCCCCTCCTAGCCAGAAATCAAGTTGAATCAAGTGCCAAAGCCAACCTAAAGACGTTGAAAGTCAGGACATTTTTCTTGCAGTAGGTATTGGCGTAGGAACTAGACCCCTTGCTGGTTGGCTCTTTGGTCTAAATAAGCAATAATCTCTCACCTACAAATACACACACTCTCTTCCATACACAACCAAACAGTCTGAAGATCAGAACGTTGTTTTAACAAGGTGACCAGACTAAAAGATTTTAATGACTTATTCAGTCACACCATTGTTTGAATGAATTTTTCCTCTGTGTTTATGGGTTAAGAAAAGAAACATAACATAACTTATTCATTCATTTAGTTAATATTTTTAGATCACCTACTCAGTGCCAAGCACTAGTCCAAGTGTTGCATATACTCAGATTATTGATCTACTTGGACAACATCAAACAGAAGCATTTTATCTCCTCAAGATGACTCTCATGTGCTCCTGGAGATCAAATAGGAATACAAATTTAATTAAATTAAGGTCTGGTCAGCTATCCAGAAAAAGTAAAAAGCATACTCTAGTTGCTTAAGATTTTTAAGCAAAGAATGATGACACTTGACTGTCCATTGGGAAACCATTTATTACTCTGGTCCTATGTCTTCTGTACACACTAAAGTATTTATCCAAAGAGAATGTTGAAAGGAATTTATTCTCCAATGAATAACCTGATCCTCCAAACACGAGTTTCACTACAGTTTCCAACACAGGAAAGAGGGAGAAATGGCACAGAAGGCGATAGCATGACACACTAAGGCACCACACTTGAGTCCTCCAGCCTCCTCTGTGCTCGAAGCTTTACCTTGGCTGTTCCCCTCAGCTTTCAACTGGCTTCAATTACCTCTAGATTTAGCTTCAACAAACAACCAAGTATTGAAAACTCAATTTTCCATTCTTCAAAGTGCATTACCAGAAAAAGTGAAATGCAAGGCAACAAAGAGCATTAAATCATTAGGATCTTGCCCCTTGCTGTGGTGAAACCACACGGCTTGGCCCACTTCCAAGGCTAGAATTAATGAATGAGCAGGATTCTCAGGGAAAGCCTTTAACTACAGTCTGCTTAGCCCACAGAGCCTGCCCCTTTATTGCTCTTGGCATGTCTGCCTCTGTTTCTAATGGATCACCTTCCCAGGGAAATACGCACAGGGGGAAAGTTGCAGCCTTACGAATTCCTGTTTCCATTTCTTTTCTTCTCTTTAGAAACAGACTTAAGGAGATTTAATTATGCTGAAGCAGAAAAATCTTGAGTCTTAAGACTAAGACAGCAATCAACTGTGTTCCCTCTCTGCCATTTCTCAGCTGTGGGGAATCTGACACTTGCTTGCAGCCATGCTCCTAGGCTACAGTATCCCAATATCCAACCTTCCTTCAGCTCGGACCTCATGGGCCTCACAGCATCAGCATCACAGATACCTCTACCTATACTCTACCTTCTTGAAGAGGCAGTGTGTTGTTGAGTCAGGGTCAAGGGCAATGCTGGCTACATCCTAGGGCTGGAACTTCATTAGATACGCTAGGTTAAGAGCTTTTTGGCTTCTATTCTAGGTCTCCTCTCCTGATTGCTTCTCTCTGTTGGGCCAGCCTAAAGCTAGAGCAGGAAAACAGGCCTGAGGATGCTTTGTGACATTTATTGTATGTAAGCTACCCAATAATCATATCCTTCTTCTTATACAAATGTCACCTCAATAGGCTTTTAAGGAGTTCCCTCTACCCTCTCTAGACACAGACTGGCAACTGGCCACGAATCACCCTGCCCACCTCTAACCAATGGGTGAGCACATGACATAAGCTGGGGCCACAAGCCCTCCCTCCCCCAAATTTTACTCTTCAGCAGGATGATTAGAAAAACTGAACACAGATTTTTTTCTTGAGGAAGAGGACTGTTTAGGGGAAGACACATTATCAGTTCCTGCTCTAAAGAGTCCACTTATCCACCTTCTACTGCCCCCAGCACACACAGACGCATGCTGTTGTCCTGTTCATCAGCCTCCCTTCTGTTCCATGAGTAATTCCACATCCTTCCAATAAATTCCTTCTTTGCATCAGTTAACCAGAGTCAGTTTCTGATACTTGAAACCAAGCAGCTGCATAATAGGTTCATTTTTTTCTCAGTTTAATAAAGCCAACTCAAGGATGCAACTAGTCTCTAAAGATGGTCTATGCTTCCCATCTTCAAGGAAATCTTTGTAAATGTACATTATATTTGTGTGGCACTTCCCAGGCTTTAAAGTACTCTCTCTCTCTCTCCACACACACACACACACACACACACACACACACACACACACACAGCATGTGCATATATATAAGTACGCATTCATATATACACGTGCGTGTGTGTGTGTGTGTGTGTGTGTGGAGAGGGATAGAGAAAGAGAGAATCATTCTCAACTGAGACTAAAATGAAACAAACAGCTCTCCAACTCTGTGACATAAACAGCTATTGAACACAGAAAAAAGTGAACTGAGGTGCTTAGAAAAAGAATGGCATTGTAAATGTCCTCAGACTTTCTGGCTCCAGCCCAGAATGCTTTTAAGTAAACAACACACAAAAGCATAAAACCAAATGCTTTAACACTTACTAATGAAGTATTATAGACCCCTTATCTCATTGAATCCTCTTCATAGCCATCTGGGATACTATTAGGCTTATTTAACACTATGAAGTAAATGAGAATTTCAAGTAAATTGTCTTGTGTCTCAGCTAACAAATTAGAAAAACAAGATGATGCGACACCAGATCATTTGGAATGCCAAGTCTATGTTCTTTACCCCACATCATATCCACCTCTGCAATGGGGGAAAAAACATACACTTAATGGACTTAAATCAGAAAACACTTTAATAAACGTTACTTGATAATAAACGGTTTAACTATGGGAGGGAGGGGTAAATTTCTGCCACTGAGCATATATCAACATAAATTCAAGGTAGATTAAAGAGTTCAACGTTTAAAAATGAAGCAATAACAAAGTAGAATAAAATATAGGCAAGATTTTTCTGATCTCAGGGTGGGGAAAGCCTTTCTAAGTTAAACAAAGGAAGCATCTTAAAGGACATTATTGATATATTTGACTGCATACCTATTAAAAACATCTGTAGCACAAAAAGTACTATGAATTGAATCCAAAGACAAACAGGAAAAATATTTCCAAAATACATTATGCAAGATAAATAGTCTTAGTATATACATATTTCTTCTGAAATAAAAATATTAATCAACACTTCAATATAAAAATATACTCAACAGTCGTACAGTCAAATCACAGAAGTAATAGATAGGGGAAGAATACATCTAATTTAAAAATACAGGTTCTCTAATAATGAAAGAAATGCAAATTAAATAAACTATGAGTTTCTATTTTCACACACCACATTGACAAAAGTTTTTTAGTTGTATCAATACTATTACAACACTGAATGCACTGAGTAATTCTGTAGCAAACACTTTAATAATATGTAACAAACACCTTAAAAAATGTCATTATAACTTGTCTCAGTGGGGAAGTGTTTTAAAAATACATTACATTTATATGATAAAACGCAAGGCAGTTATTAGGTGATAGGATGATTTTCATCTTCTTTGTTTACATGTATACATGTAAACATGTTTACATGTTTATATTTTCCAAATTTTTACAGTGAGTATCTACAGGACAATGTGTGTGTATGTACATACATATAAACACATATATTGCTATACATACACACATGTATATATATATACATACACATAAATGATTTTTTAAATTTTGCACATTTAAGTTTGTATGTATTCGTGTGTGTGTGTTTATTGAGAATTTTAAACTCAATGGGGCATAAATAAGAAATCATTTCATTCTTATTTTGTCAAATCTCCCTTTTCCCTCCCATGTTGATACCCTAGGCAGAGTCCATAATTTCTGGACTCTTTCAGTGATTTGGAAACTCAGTCTTTTCATTTTAAAACAGAGTCTGTTCTCTGCTTTGGGGCTCTCTCCGGCTCCAACCCCAGGCAATGCCCCAGCTTGGAGGCCCTCAGATGGAGAGGGGGCCGTGGTCTGCACTTGATCTTTCTAGGTTGAGGTGGGGAAGGACGCGGTGGCTCCTGGGATACCCCCTGCTGTCCTTCTTATGGACGCAGCTTTTCCTCTCTGAGGGGCCAGGAGCCCAGGAGGCTCCACTGGTGGAACCCGCAGAGCCCTCTTCACATGGCTCCCTGGTTTGCAAGATCTGCCTGTACACCCACTTCTTCTGCACCCTTTCTCCTCTCCACCACTCTGATGTTGCCAGAGCCTTTTGTTTCTGAGGCTTCTATCCGAGCAACTAAGCCATTCAGGATAGAGGTCTCCGGGGCTTATCCATCATGGGGAGAGGAAAAAGAGTTAGAATACAGAGCAGGCAACTAAATGCCTCTGGACACCTCAATTTCTCTTCATTCCTGTCCCCGTGAGCTGTCGCCCTCCAGCTCCCTGCCTCCCACTCTCCTCCAACTCATTCTCCACCCTGCAGCCCAAGGACTCCTTCTAAAACCCACACCCAATTGCTTAAAAACCTTTCAGTGATTTCCTGCACCCTGAGGGTAAGCTCCAAAGCTACTCACGGGGCTGTGAAATGGCATCTGGTTTCTCCTTAGTGTCTACCTTCATTTGGTCCTCCACTTCCTCTCCCATCTTAGCTGCACTGAATGTTTACCCATCTCCAACTAGTCGCACTCTCCACATTAGGTCCCCACACACGTCTTCCCTTTTTCCAACGTACGCTCCGCCATGCCCAGTCCTATCACATCTGCCTCCCCCTTCACCTAATCAGTGTCTGCCCATTCTTCAGATTGCAGTCTAATCTATTACAATCCCTCAGGGAGGCCCCCCGCCTGAGACAGGGCAAGGGCCCCATGGACCCTTCCATCACCTGTCATACACTCATTATACTATTTTGCAATCACTGATTTAATTTCTGTGCTCTCTCATAGGCTCCACTGAGAGTTAGAATTGCATCTGCCATATTTACATGGGTTTATATCCTCAAGACCTAGCACCTAGTCACTTAACTAAGAATAATAAATACATAATGAGGATTTGACTATAAACGAATTCCTAAACTTGGATTGAAGGCTGCTTAAGGGTATCTGGCATGGTCCTCTGCAGGACACAAACTGAATAATCAAAAAGAACTGAATAAAAGGTGTATTTTTTCCAAACTGTGGGCACAGCCTAAGGAAAGCAGCAAGGGTGGAACAGCATCCTAAGACATGTACCTAAGGAAGCACTTACCACCCCAAGGCACAAAGGGGAACAGAAGGGAGCCTCGGTCAGGATCTACTCAGAGATAGGGCTGCACAGAGAAGGATACCTGAGCAGAAGAAAAGCTGATATGAACTGCAATTCAGCAGGGAGTCAGGGAATGAATACCTGAACTTCTCCCTCCTCTCCACCCCCATCTCCTGTTGGCGTCTTCCATTGCCTGAAAAAATCCAAAGCCACAGGACAAGGAAGTACAGTGATGTGGTCCATCTAAACCAGGTTTCCAGGGTGCAGAGCAGGGTGGAGAAGAAGGGAGGGTAGATTTGGAGTGGTACCAGCACCAGCAGAGGTTTTCCTAGCTCTACATTTCTTTGCATCCCCCTCAGTGTTTGGCACAGAAGCAGTGGGCCATAAACACCCATGAAAATGGATCCACTAAATTGAATTGAATGAAACAGAATGGAATTGAATTGCTTTGAACTGAATGGAGCAAACCAGACTGCTAAGTAGTTTCCAAGTCAAGAGTTGTCTTATCTTTATGGTATAATCATGGATCTTGCACCCCTGAATTCCAATACGGTCTCTCTAAGCCTCCTGGTTTAGCAGAGTTTGGAATGCACAACATCCCATGTTCCGAGCAATTCCAGTGAATCCTGCAATTCACTGTTACATGGCATTGTATGTAACTTCATATGTTATCTTTAATTCCTGGGTCTCCCTCCCCACTAAGTTTATAAGGCATGGTAAATTGGGCAAAGAAATATTGTTTGTCTTTAGGGTTTCAAACCCTAAGAGGTAGTAGACTGTTAGAGGTTTATACACATGCATTAAAAAATGAAAACAAGGAAAGTGTTACTTTTACATGGGATTTCCAACATTGTGCAGCAGCATCTGTACAAGCCTCCAGGTGCTGGTATTGGCTTGTAGAGAGCAGCACCTTGTGAACACGAAGCTGGTAATTTACCTGGTGCAGCGTCTGGGAGCACAGAGCCATTTGAACAGCAGCTGATGCTGGGGCAGGTGGTGTGCCCAAGGCATTACTGGCATCCCTTTAGGAGAGCAGTTAGAGTCCTGGAGTTAGAAGGGTCACACGGGCCGAGTCAGGCTGACTCTAAAATAACCTGTTGAAAATCAGTCATTTTAGTCGAAACAATTACCAAACTCTTAAAGTAACAATCAGATGATTAGATAGTCCCCTGTTTACCCAATCATATTATTGATATTTTACCATAGGCCCAGTCTTTAAAAAAGACAATTTAAACCCAGTAATTAAACTTGAACACAATGTGGGACTTCCCTGGTGGCACAGTGGTTAAGAATCTGCCAGCCAATGCAGGGGACACAGGTTCGATCCCTTGTCTGGGAAGATCCCACATGCCGTGGAGCAACTCAGCCCGCAAGCCACAACTACTGAGCCTGTATGTCACAACTACTGAAGCCCACACTCCTAGAGCCCATGCTCCACAACAAGAGAAGCCACTGCAACAAGAAGCCCGCGCACCCCAATGAAGAGTAGCCCCCGCTCACCACAACTAGAGAATGCCTGCGCACAGCAATGAAGACGCAACGCAGCCATACATCAAAAAATTAAAAAGAAAAAAAGAAAACTTGAACACAATGCAAGTCCAAAGTGTCTAGTTGGACTAGAGGGTCTTTTATGACTCTGGTAGGGGAACAGAACCCAACCTAGCTACTATAGGAAAATTACTCTTTGCCAGATTTTTGGTATAATAATGAGAATCATAATTTCACCCACAGTTAAAACAGTCTGTGTAATTAAATCATGGTATAATGAGATTATATGACTATACAGAGGCTGAAAAATCACTGATCTTGATGTCAAGATCTGACAGAACACAAAACAGAAACCCACAAAAACCTCACAAAAGTAGTGTTTATAGAGTCAACTATAAAATAACACAGTGATGTGATCAGTTGTGTAATATGGAAACAAAAAAAAAAGTTACATCATTCATTAAAACCTACCTAGTCTGTTCATTCCAAAAGAGAAGTAATTTTAAATTAGGTTAAAATAGCATAAAGGGAGGTGGAGATTTGAAAATGATAAGGACACACTTTAAGCCAAAAGATTTTACGTCACTTTGCTGTGCAGCAGTGATCGGCACAACATTGTAAATCAACTCTACCTCAATAAAAAAAGATTTTTTAAATAGCTATCCACTAATGAAAAATCTGAAAGACAAATTAAGGAAACACTCCCATTTACCACTGCAACAAAATGAATAAAATACCTAGGTATAGGGCTTCCCTGGTGGCGCAGTGGTTGAGAGTCCACCTGCCGATGCAGGGGACACGGGTTCGTGCCCTGGTCCAGGAAGATCCCACATGCTGCAGAGCGGCTAGGCCCATAAGCCATGGCCGCTGAGCCAGCGTGTCCGGAGCCTGTGCTCCGCAACGAGAGAGGCCACGACAGTGAGAGGCCCACATAACGCAAAAAAAAAAAAAAAAAAAAAAAACCTAGGTATAAACCTACCTAGGGAGACAAAAGACCTTTATGCAGAAAACTATAAGACACTGATGAAAGAAATTAAAGATGATACCAACAGATGGAGAGATATACCATGTTCTTGGATTGGAAGAATCAATATTGTGAAAATGACTATACTACCCAAAGCAATCTACAGATTCAATGCAATCCCTATCAATTTACCAATGGCATTTTTTATGGAACTAGAACAAAAAATCTTAAAATTTGTATGGAGACACAAAAGACCCCGAATAGCTAAAGCAGTATTGAGGGAAAAAAATGGAGCGGGAGGAATCAGACTCCCTGACTTCAAACTATACTACAAAGCTACAGTAATCAGACAATTTGGTACTGCCACAAAAACAGAAACACAGATCAATGGAACAAGATAGAAATCCCACAGATAAACCCACGCACCTATGGTCAGCTAATCTATGACAAAGGAGGCAAGGATATACAATGGAGAAAAGACAGTCTCTTTAATAAGTGGTGCTGGGAAAACTGGACAGCTACATGTAAAAGAATGAAATTAGGACACTTCCTAACACCATACACAAAAACTCAAAATGGATTCCAGACCTAAATTTAAGACTGGACACTATAAAACTCTTAGAGGAAAACATAGGAAGAACACTCTTTGACATAAATCACAGCAAGATCTTTTTTGATCCACCTCCCAGAGTAATGGAAATAAAAACAAAAATAAACAAATGGGACCTAATGAAACTTCAAAGCTTTTGCACAGCAAAGGAAACCATAAACAAGACGAAAAGACAACCCTCAGAGTGGGAGAAAATATTTGCAAATGAATCATCAGACAAAGGATTAATCTCCAAAATATATAAACAGCTCATGTAGCTCAATATTAAAGAAACAAACAACCCAATCCAAAAATGGGCAGAAGACCTAAGTAGACATTTCTCCAAAGAAGACATACAGATGGGCAAGAAGCACATGAACAGCTGCTCAACATCACTAACTATTAGAAAAATGCAAAACTACAATGAGGTATCACCTCACACCAGTTAGAATGGGCATCATCAGAAAATCTACAAACAAATGCTGGAGAGGGTGCGGAGAAAAGGGAACCCTCTTGCACTGTTGGTGGGAATGTAGATTGATACAGCCACTATGGAGAACAGTATGGAGATTCCTTAAAAAACTAAAAATAGAATTACCATATGATCCAGCAATCCCACTACTGGGCAAATACCCAAAGAAAACCATAATTCAAAAAGACACATGCACCCCAATGTTCATTGCAGCACTATTTACAATAGCCAGGTCATGGAAGCAACCCAAATGCCCATCGACAGACGAATGGATAAAGAAGATGTGGTACATATATACAATGGAATGTTACTCAACCATAAAAGGGAACGAAATTGGGTCATTTGTTGAGAGGTGGATGGATCTAGAGACTGTCATACAGAGTGAAGTAAGTCAGAAAGAGAAAAGCAAATATCGTATACTAACACATGTATGTGGAACCTAGAAAAATGGTACAGATGAACCGGTTTGCAGGGCAGAATTTGAGACACAGATGTAGAAAACAAACATATGGACATCAAGGGGGGAAAGCCGCAGGGGGGTTGGGATGGTGGTGGGATGAATTGGGTGATTGGGATTGACAAGTATACACAGATGTGTATAAAACTGATGACTAATAAGGACCTGCTATATAAAAAAACAAATAAAAGAAAAAAGCTATCGAAAATCACTGACCACCCTGAAACATTTTGAAACCGAGAGAACAAAGGCAAGATGTGAGAAGCAATTATTAAGGTGCTGAAAAGTCCAGAGACAGGGACTGGACCCCAGAGAACAAAGAACAAGATGGATGAACCCACTTCAGAGACAATCGTATCATGCATTGCTCACGTCAAGGATCTGAAAACCCAGGGGGCGTCTCTGATAGAGCCATCTTGGGAAGGTCAGTGTGACACCAAGCGTGTGACACCCTCCTGCTCTTCCCCATCTGTTCGTCCTGGACCCAACAACTGGAGAAGAAAGAAGAGAACCTGATAGGCAGCAGAGTCGAGGGTGGGGTGCCTCTACCCGTCATATGACCGTGGACCACAGAGCAAGTCTGAGCTTGATGGAGGGGAAAGGGAAACAACTCTGATTAGGATATAAGATTGAAGTCTTGACTTGGACCAGACTATATTTTTCAATACCTGAAATCAGACTGTTTCTTTCTGTTAAAGTGACTTGGCAGCTATGGGATTTTTTCCAAGCTGTTATCAAGGGACAGGGAAGAAAGACACATCAAAGAAGACAGCAGTAGGCAGAAAAGAATGTTATTTCCTCTTTGTATTCAATTAATTCAATCAAGAAAACAGTTACTTGTGGAACTGTTTACAAACCCCAATCACACTAATATTAATGCCCCCCACCGACACACAAAGTATTTTAAGAGGCATAGAGCCCACACAGAAAAGTTTGTCTGATTAGTCAGTCTGAGTCACTTACACATTCTCTAATTGAAGGAGACCAAACCCCAGGATTGAGGGTCCTGATGGTCCTACCATAATTATGTAAAAGTGGTAAAGAACATTTCCCCTAAGGAAGGGATGCTGGAAAAGAGAAACAAACAAAAAACAAACAGTGGATGGATCACAGCAGCTGACCTACATGTTTTGGTTTTGTCTCAGTTGTCAGTAATCATCTCCTTCTGTCTTTTTCATTAATCTACTTTTTAAACTTCTCCCTTGAATATTAGGATTGATTAAAGGAATCAAAGAGCAGGACATCTGTGAGGCAGAGGGAGTGTGGGGTAGACTTCAGGTCAGCGGGTTCTTCCTGGAAGCTGTATGAACTTGGGACAAATGACCCCATAACTTTTAAGCCTTAACACTCCTTTAAAAACTTACAAAATTGACCTAACAAAGGAAAAAAAAAAAACAGTCAACGGTCACATGAGTGACTTCAGAAGCAACTTAATTAGGTATTGGTTTTCCTTAGAGGAATAAATATATAATCTATATTATGGTGCATCCAGTGGGTTTTAAAGATAAGATCAAGAAACATGAAAGTCACCTTTTATGTTAAACAATAAAGAGATTTATATAATAGACTGCCCAGGTAATAAATAAAGGTCTAAATAGAAGGGAAAGAAAGAGGATAGAAGAGAAATAGAAACGGAGAACAAAAATTTCAAGGAAAAGGCAGAGGCAGAGACAAACACAAACAAATTACAAAGAAAGAAATAACAGGCAGGGTGAGCGAAAGAAGCTGGGGGGGTGGGGAGCGGGAAATACAAGGTAATGTCTGTATGATAGGAGCGCCATCTTGTGGCGTAAAAGGATAGTGCAGCTGATGGCTTCTGACGCCTTCTTCCTCTCTCTCAACTGTACAGTAACTGCAAACAGTAACTTCACTTTCTTGGTACATTTGCAACGAACCAAGTGAAATTAAATAGGGGGAAAAGCCCAATGTATGAACTGAGGTTTCCCAATTCTTCCGAGGGGAAACAATGGCTCATAGAACATTCCAAACATTACAAAGATCAGATACACCTGAAAACGTTCAGAACAAATCTAAAAATAATGACATTTGTAAGTAAAGTTTTCTTAATATTAAGTTTCCTGTGACTTCTGTTTCATTTACCTCAATTAATTCATTTATTCATTCAACAAAGAATATTTATTGAACATATATGATGTGCCCCAAATAGCACTCTGTGGGTGGGAGATACAGCAGCTCCTGACCAATGAAGCTTCTGTTTCAGTGGAAGATAAACAATCCAGAAATAAACAAGTAAATATAAAGTGCCAATTGGGATTGGGTGCTACAGTGCTAACCAAAGCAGGATGTGGCAGATAGGAAGCATGGGGGTGAGAGAGGGCATTACTGTTTTATCTGGGACGGATAGAATGAAAATGAGCAGAGACATGAAGTGAGGGAGTGAGTCATGTGGCTTTAGGGGGAAAACAGACCCAAAGGGGACTAAGAGACAGAGGTGCTCAGGCTCTGGAGTCAGACACACTTGAGCTAGAACCCCAGCGTATCATTTACCAACTCTGTTACTTGATCTCTCCAAGCTTGCATTTCTTCAACTACAAAATGAGAATTAAAATGCTTTCTTTGTTATACTCTTGGAAGATCAAATGGGGATAAAATGTTGCAAAGGTTATATGCATATAAAGTGCTTTGCACAGTGCCAGGCACGTGGCTTGTATACAAAAGTGTGGGGGGGGAGGGATAAATTAGGAGTTTGGGATTAGCATGTACACACTACTATATATAAAATAGATAACCAACGAGGACCTACTGTGTAACACAGGGAACTCTACTCAATATTTTGTAATAACCTATAAGGGAAAAGAATCTGAAAAAGTATATATATATATATATATATATATATATATGAATCACTTTGTTGTATACCTGAAGTTGACACATTGTAAATCAACTATCTTTCCATAAAAAAACCCAATAAACATTAGCTATTACCTATGTCAGTTTTTTTTTTTTTTTGCGGTGTGTGGGCCTCTCACTGTTGTGGCCTCTCCCATTGCGGAGCACAGGCTCCGGACGCGCAGGCTCAGCCGCCATGGCTCACGCGCCCTGCCTCTCCGCGGCATGTGGGATCTTCCAGGACCGGGGCATGACCCCGTGTCCCCTGCATCGGCAGGCGGACTCTCAACCACTGCGCCACCAGGGAAGCCCCCTATGCCAGTTTTGATCCATGTGACATTATAGACACAGATTTGAAAACACCTTGATTCTTACGTTTTTATGGGATTGTTCAATAATAATAGCTACTATCGAGTGCTTACTCTATCCACCTTATGTTAAATCGTCACAATATGTCAAAAAGGGGTAATATTATTTCCATTTTACAGATGAGGAAACTGAGGCCCAAAGAAGGTAAGTAGCTCGTCCATGTTCATTCATGCAGTCTGTGTGAGCCAGAATTCAGACCCAGGCAGTCTGACTGCAGAATCTGTGTTCTTCGTCACAACAGGAAACTAGCCCTCAATTAGCTGTGCACAGAAGGCAAGTGTTGGAAGCCAGAATCTGAACCCAGACTTCTCATTTCTTCCCCTCCATGTACCTCTCATTCAGAATTACTTGATTTAATCTCTGTGATTCAAATTTGATCATTACACCCAAACTGCACCAAGATGATGCCAAAACAATTGATCAGTGAAAAGTAAGATTTCAAATCACCTACCCAGTTGTTTTTCATATTAGGGGAAATAGCAACCCATCAGGGAGTTGTGAAACCAATTTGGTCAATGGTAATCAGCTTCTTTTAAAAAAATGAAATAGGGCTTCCCTGGTGGCGCAGTGGTTGAGAGTCCGCCTGCCGATACAGGGAACACGGGTTCGTGCCCCGGTTCGGGAAGATCCCACATTGCCGCGGAGCGGCTGGACCCGTGAGCCATGGCCGCTGAGCCTGCGCGTCCGGAGCCTGTGCTCCGCAACGGGAGAGGCCACAACAGTGAGAGGCCCGCGTACCGCAAAAATAAATAAATAATAAATAAATAAATAAGTGAAATAGATAAAATGTAAAACACCATATAGGTACACATAGTAAGGATATTTTCAAGTAAACCTTTGTTTCACGCGCGCACGTGCGCGCACGCGTCTATTTAAGTCCTCAGCACTCTCTGTATTGTGATGTAAAATGCGTTTCTTACAGTGCGCCTCAATCTAAATATCTCAAAAAACACTGATTTAGGTGATACTCTTTAATCTTCTCAAAAAGATGATTAGTTGCTCAATTATACTTTTCGATTTCCAATCTAGCCCGTTGAAATCAGGTATGTACATCATAAGATGAATTACCAGAATGGAATTTTCATGCCTTGTTCAGATATGTTGCTGTCATGGACAAACCAAGTCTTTACCTACATGTTATCAGCAAATCTGGAACAAGAATACAATTTTTACTCTTTAGTGTTTATTATTCTTCCCAAAGACTTGTTGGATTTTTTTTCTTTCATTGAGGAGACAAGTCATTTTAGCCTCCAACACATACTGCCTCATTTTGCTAATCATAAAATTTATGTCACACACTGAAAAAGAATAAACAAATTACAAGCCTTAAAGAGACAGGTTGGATTTTCAACCAGTAGGTGAGCTTATATACCATATATTCAGCCATCCTCAGGCATTTTTCAAAGTTGGAAATGTCAGGCATTTATATGATTTATTTGTAAAGCACTAACAATAATTGGAACATTATGGTCTTATTATTTGCCAAAGAAATTTATTTAAGCAATTCAAGTGGTTGAAGGTTAAGGGTGTAGAAAAATGTCATGTGACACCAAATAAAATTTTATTACTGTTTTTGCACTTACATAACTTAGAAACACCTACTTAAAATAAATAAATAAATAGCTTCCTCCCTTATGACAAAAGTTTAATCTTAGCTCACACTTTTAGAGACGTGACATAGGGCAAAGGATGTTTTGATAGCTTTAGAATTTTCTGTACAAAATATGATTTGGAGCCAAAAATATCAACACTCAAAACTAATCAGTCATCAAAATATCAGTCAGTTCTCGTAGTATGGACTTCGAGGCAAAAAACAAACAAAAAACAGAAAACCTTCACTGTGTCTGATATTGTAGTTCCATGGTTGGCCTTCCTTGGTGTCCTTCAGTCAGTATCAGAGAAATTTCTGAAATTGAAGAACAGAGATGATCAGAGCTCCTTCTCCACTCACCTTCCATATCACCACCATCTCTATCTAATGCTACCACTTCCACCATTACCAGACCTACAAAGTCTAGAGCCCTCTATGGGGAAAGCAATGAGTTCCTAAGTCTTGTCATCAGCCCACCAGCCTTCACGTAATAATCATTTGTTTCCCTATCTCTCTGCATCTCCACAATTCTATTCACCAACCACAGAAAAATTGATTTCCAAGAAAAGACTTAACACTTTTATGGTCCTGATTTTCCTGATCATTTCTGGTTTCAAATACTTTATCCTCCAATCCTCAGAAACAGGGTTAAAATTGTGCCACAACTCCATGGTTGCAGCCTCTGTGACAGGTATCACTTATCGCTCTTTCCTGCTGAGCCCAGACACAGCTTCAGAATCCTCCTCAACCCTGCAACTGGGGCAACCACTAGCAGCTAAACAGAGTTGACATGAGATTGAATGTATTTGATCTTCGTGTTACACACCATCATAATGTCTAAAACCAACACTTTGACGTTCAAACACTATATCTCAGACCGTCCCTGGCATTTGAGCGGGGAACAAAAACCAATGTCAGACAACATGTTTGATTTTAAGGTTTGGAGGAAAGGGTTGCAGAATTTTGCATAATAAGGAAACGAATAGCTTCCAGGGAACAAAAATGTCCATGATTAATATGACCAAATAATGGGAAATCTAGTTCATCCCCATGTCTAGCATTTTGCCCCATTGATCAACCCAAAATCAAACATTTTGTCAAATAAAGAGCTGTTAGTTTTTAGATTTAAACAAAATTGACACTACAGCTATGACAATGTATTCCCTTTCTTGAGGACATTTGCAGTAGAAGTCACAACTCAAAGAGGAACCAAAGGATTTCACTTTAAAAGGATTTGACTTTAAAGAATTTCAGCCAGGAGAAAACTGGAAATCTTTGGTTATGGCAACATAATATATGTAATATATTAATTTATGTCTTATACTAGTCTAAACTAAGGTACTTATCCCACTCTGGACTCAAAAAGGAGCCAAGCTTTCACTTTTTTCCCCATGGAAAGTGGGCAAGATCCCCACAAAAGACATAGAGTATCATCTGAAGAAAATATCTGATCTACCCAGACATCAGCATTAAGCTGAGAGGAAATAGTATTTGAGTTTCTTTTAGAAGGGATAGGTTTAATTGAAAGAACATATGTTAGAGGCTCGCTTCAGCAGCACATATACTGAAATTGGAACAGTACAGAGAAGAT
Source organism: Globicephala melas (assembly GCF_963455315.2). NCBI lineage: Eukaryota > Metazoa > Chordata > Mammalia > Artiodactyla > Delphinidae > Globicephala > Globicephala melas. The sequence goes on from NC_083325.1 coordinate 26,922,565, forward strand.
TAGCATGGCCCCTGAGCAAAGACGACACGCACGTTCATGAAGTGTTCCATATTTTTAGAATCTGAAAAATAATAGATATATATACATATGTATAACTGAATCACTTTGCTGTACACCTTAAGCTAACACACATTGTAAATGAACTAGACTTCAATAAAAGAAAAAAATTGGGTAAGTTGGGTGGGGGGAGCAATTGGATCCCCTTCCCCCAATTAATGACATTAAATGCAGGAAACTGACAGGCCTCTTTAGTAAAATAAACATAACTAAGATAAATAACAGCTATGCAACATAACACACTGTGTTTGTAGTCAATGCATTTAATCGGAGTTTTTGGAGTCTTCATACTAAAGTGGAATAAAAATTGTTTTGAGGATTAGAGATGGTATACACAAAGTCCTCAGCACGTAGTAGGTGCCCATGTAGTGCAGTCAGGGCAGCTTCAGGGGCTGATGTCTTCATGGTCATGACATCCTTTGTTTACTGATATAGCAGGTGACATTATTTGTCCAAAGTAGAGAGAGGAAAAATATATTGGTGACATGTGGGACTGTTGAGGTTGTTTCCTCAGGAATTGGTGGGTATTGATCCTACTCTAGCACCTGCCATGAAGGAAACTTACTGTCTTCAGCTGATATGAGCCCCTAAGGGATATGTTAGCATCCCATTGACACAGGGTTATTCTTCCCAAAGATAATGGGCTCAAAATGCAGAGCTAGAAAATCAAAGCCCAATGTTGATCTACCTGGCACCAATCAGTAGGTACAAATGGTGTTTAGGGAGTTTGCAGCTCTCCTATCACCCTTTAAATGACATCATATAATCAGTAAGTCTAAGTCTACCCGTATTCCAGGGAACAGAAAATCACCCCAGGTCTTTACTTCATCCTGCATTACTACATATCACCATTAGATGACAGCAGTTGGCAAATAACTGCGTAGTCCAGGCTGGGACTGATTTTTTTTTTTTTTTTTTAAGGCAGAGCCGGGTCCACACTTGGGAAAGTAAAGCGTGGAAGGTGAGTCACACGAAATAGTCTTTCAATAGGCTTCAATTTTCATTTTTCTCCATTGTTCCCCATCTGATAGCCCATTTGGAAAAAAATGCCCCTGGGTATTCAGTATGTGAGGATTCCAAAGAACAACAGAACAATATCCCCTGAAGAACAGAATGCTGTCAAAGTGTTCTTCCATTGCTGTATCACAGGCCTTTGACTATTCAAGTGATACTGGAGGTATAAAGTACTGTAGCAAATATGGCCTTGCAGTAGATCATGCATCTGCTTTAAGATTAGGTAAGTAATGATTTTAGGTAACTCAAGGATACATTTGGTGAAATGTTACCTAAGTAACATTTTAACATGTATAGACTTAACAAGACTTAAGTTTGCTCCCTTTGAGTGGAACCAAGGACAATGTTACAAGAGGAGAAGGGAGACATTTTCAAAAGTAAAGCTGGAACGAAATAAAATAAGGCCCGCTTGAAGAAGAAAAACAGCCAGTGTAAAAAGAGAAAAAAGTGATTTATCCAAAAGATCAAAATCGGTAACTGCTGTTTCACTGATTTGGGCTGAGTTCTCTTAGCCAGCGTTCTGCTCTAATTGACCAATCACAATTGTCCCTCTGAGAGAGAAAGGAGTATGCAAATAAAGCCTATGTAGAAGCAAGGACACAACCCCTGGCTCCTATTCTCTCTGAATGAAGAGATCCACAAGTTGTCTCTGGCCTTGGGAAAGCTCTCCAGGCATTGGATGTGCTAAACACTTGAATTCCATCAACTCACCTGATCCTCCCGAGGACAGCATGTTAGAAGCAGGGGTTATGGGTTGGATCCCTGGTCCGCGGAGCTAAGATCCCACACGCCTCCCAGCCAAAAAACCGAAACATAAAACAGAAGCAATATTGCAACAAATTCAATAAAGACTGTAAAAAACAAGGAAAAAGAAATTCAGGGTCCAAGACCAAGACTCTTTCCTCCTCCAGGGCAAGACGTGGCAAAGTGAGAGGAGATAACACCAGCTGCTGAGGGCTCTGAATTCAGCGCAGGCACCTGCCCCCCTCCTCCGATAGGTGGTTCTCCATCCCGTTCCGCTGACGGAAAGAAACAAGAGTGGGAGGTGGAGAAACGTGGGTCCTACCCGCTGCCAAACTGAGACCACAGCCTGCAACTGTTCCCTACCACTACCCACGATGATTGGGCAGCTCACGTCTGTGTTTACAGTAGAGACAGCCATTTCTGTGCTACAACCTTGTCTGTTGTAGTAATAAAACTGCTTTTGCTATTTGTTTTGTTTTGAGCATCACATGGCCACTTCCATCGTAAAGTTTCTCATAGGTCTTCGCTTAATTGTTTTGGCAGACTTTGATGACTAGGATGGAGTCATCAGAATGGAGGGGTTTTTTAAAATGTCCAGCTTTATAGAGATTTAATTGACAGATAACATTCTGTAAGTTTAAGGCGGCTGCCTGCTGAATTGATACATTTGTATGTTGCAGAACGATCTCCACCAAGAATGGAGATTTTTTTAAACCTATCATTCCTCCTGCATTTATTAGCTAGAATTATCCAATAAAGAATGTTCTCTCAACAATTGTTGAATTACCTGAAACAAAAGAGGTGGGGTAGATGCTTCTTTCTTACCGTCTATTTGTCTATTTTCAGAATAGTGAGCTGGTGCCCACACAACCTCCAAACTAACTTGTTGATTTTACATACTTGATGTGTTTCAAAGTGTTGTAATCATTATTTGTTTTTACATTCTTCCCAAATTTGGCCAGTGGGAAATCCTTCAAGTTGGCTCATATAATCTTGCTCTGGGGCATAATAATATACCCCTAATTCATCTCGAACACTTTCTTCCCCAGAAGTAAAATTAGGCATTTTTCTAAGGAGCCCTGTTCCCTTTAAGATGGAAGTGGTACTTAGATTTTACATTCTGGGTACCCAGAGTGATCATTTAAACTGAGTTGGTCATGCTTCTAGGCCTTTTCAGTGGACAGGACTAGGAAATTTGTAGTTTTTAGAAAGAGAAAAATAAATCATAAATACTGATATTTCTAATTCAAATCAAAGATTACAGAATTTTTACTTCAATTCTTTTATTTTGTTTGTCTTTTTTTACTCTGAAAACCTTATCTCCTAAGTGTATTAACTTAATTTCTTCGTTGCTTTATCTTGCTCTCTATATAATGGTATTTAAAATAATAATGTGAATATTACCACTAACAACTAGCTGAAAGAATTCAATCTAAAAGATCTTTTTTAAAATTTATTTTATTGAAGTATAGTTGCTTTACAATGTCGTGTTAATTTCTACTGTACAGCAAAGTGATCAGTTATATATACATATACATTCTTCCATATTCTTTTCCATTATGGTTATCACAAGATATTGAATATAGTTCCCTGTGCTATACAGTAGGACCTTGTTGTTTATCCATTCTCTATATAATAGTTTTCATCTACTAACCCCAAACTCCCAATCCATCCCTCCCTCACCTCCCCTCCCCCTTGGCAACCACAAGTCTGTTCTCTACGTCTGTGAGTCTGTATCTGTTTCGTAGAACATTTATGTAAGAGATCTTTATACTTTTTTTTGTCCTTAGGATATATCTCCCTAGGAATGTAAAATCGAAATATGTCTTTTAAAATCAGTTGAAATAATTCTTGAGATGGGTATGCCACAGAATTGATATAAAGTTAAGTTCACTTTTTTCCAGTTTATTTTAAAGTTTTAGGGCTTGTTGTGTTTTGGTTGCTTTTCTCTTTGATTTAACTTTGTTTTTAATTATGTAAAATATTTACATGATTCCAAAGTCAAAAAAACAAAATAAATTTCATAGAGAAGTCTATGTCCCCTCCATATCCTCTAATTCCTTGTTCCTTCCATCCCATTTTTAATTAATTTTTGGTTTATCCAGCTACTGAAATTACAAATAAGTATGTATTTACTATGTCTCCTCCTTTCTTATCTAAACTATAGCATTGTGCAAACACCATGATGCATTTTGTTTTTGTTACTTAACAATATGTCTCAGCCGTCACTCTATATTACGACGCAGAGGTCTTCCTGATTCCTTTTCACAGCTACATAATATGGCATTGTGTGGATGCTCCAAAGTTTATTTAACTAGCCTCCCTTCGATAGGCATTTGGGTTGTTTCTAGCTTTTTGCTAATTGGTTCTCTACATTTGTCTTATTTTGCCCTCCCAAGAGTCCAGTTGGTTTGGCTTAGTCTTATTTTATAGAAAAAGAAACTACTGCATAAGTAGTTAAGGACTTGACCAAAAGTCACAGAGTTAAGTGGGGAGGAGGGAACCAAGGATTCTCCCGCTTCCATAATTTCTGTTCTTTGCACAAATCTATATAATTCATACTTCAGTGTAAATAGCTGGTAACACCTTTGTTTTAGAGTGAGAAGGAAGGGGAGGAAGTGAGAAGCACATGCTTTAGGGTAGATTGTGGAGGAAAATTCAGCCTTAAGCTCAAGGCTGGAATTTCAGGTCTCAGCCAGACTGTGGGAGGAGTATCTGAGGGAACAGCTGCCCTCTCTGGCATTGTCTCCAGTCAAAGGAATGCCACACATCCACAAGCAGGTGGGTCTATTTTTGGCAGAAGGACCTTCTCTGTGCCTGCTAAAATCACATCTTGTCCCCTTCTATCGCAAGGCACTTTGCTCTCCTGGTAAATCCACTCAAGACTCCTTTTAAAGGATATAAAACAGTCCCTTCTCGACTCTTCCCTCATCTGTGAATACCTCCTTTGTCTTCTTTTGTACCCTACAGACCAGGGGGAAAATGTTACATATACTAAACCACACAGAGCAAGCCCAGTTCTGATAAGTAAACATCATTTTACAGTCTTCTTATGGGAGAAATTAAGCTGATATTTACAGGAAGACTTAAAGACTTGGAACAGAATCTTTCATTAATTTTCCCTTTTTCCATCACTTTATTTTTTAAGGGACAGTGTTAATTCTGAAGGAACATAAGCCCATATCATAATGTTATTTTAAAATGAGCATATCAAGGTAGTGCCTCATCTAAGAATATGTTTAGCCCAATCTCCTCCCACCTTCTCCTCTGCGAAATAATCATATTTAGAATAAAGCACGGAGACCACTGTAAGACAGGAGGATCAGCAGCTTTTCAACTTCAAGACACAAATCATATTCACTGCACAGTCCTTCCTAAGGCGAAACAGCAGCCACTACATCTTATAGAGATTTTCCAAAAGGGTTTAAACAAAGGAGCTTTCATCTCTGCCTGAGTAGTCGGAATACGCCATTCCCTCAGTAGTCTTGTTAATAAAGGTTGTATTTTGCCATTGCTACACTTCTGAAACCAAACAGCACAAGTAAATTAGGCACATTATCATTGTACTGCAGATGAGGCAGCAGGGGGGATCTGATCTGACCACATGAGGATCTGATCTCATCATGGATCTGATCAGCTTTCAAAGCTAGTCTGGCTCAGGACTCTCCCCAGCTCATCTGGGTGGACCCACTCAAGTAAAGCCAGTACCCCATAACTCTGACCTTTGTCTTGTCAAGACCCCATAACTCTGACCTCTGTCTTGTCAACTTTGACATGTGAGTCAATGCCTGAAAGTTCACTCACTCAGCATACATGAAGTTACTTTCTGCCATGTGTCAGAGATAAGGAAGAAATTTGTGAGCAAGACACACACACTCCCTGTTATCTGAGAGAAATGGGGAGAAATAGGGATATAGAAAGACAAATCTATACAAGTTAAGCATTACAGCAGGACCTTGGGTACATTTTTAAGCTCTTTGTGCCTGTTTGTAAAGGAGGATGACAAAAGTAGCTAAATCACAAGGTTGTTATGAAGAGTAAAACACCTAGTATCAGGCACAGGGTAGGTGCTCCACAAATGTTAGATAGAGTTAGTTATTAAGTGAATTTAAAGTTAATGTAAATCTAGGTCTTCTCCTTATCCTTTCTGAAGTATATCTTTCTCTTCCAGAGTTTCATTTAATGAACCCAACAAGCCTGTAACATAGATGCTACCCACATTTGGAGAAGTTGAGGCCACAGAGATGAATGGGCTTCTCCAAGTCTTACACCTCACATAAAGTAGTGGTGGAACCCAGATCAACTCATATCAATTCAGCCCCCAAAATTCCTTACGCTTTTAATCCATACTTTATGCTACATTCCCTGTGAGAATCAAAACTATGAATAAATACCCAGAAGAGAGAGAGATTAATTCTATCAGGAGGCATCTAGAGAGACTTCTTGAAGAAAGAAAGTGGAGCATGCACTGCCCTGCTAATCCACCCATGGCTCCTCACTGCTTTACAATAAAGTACAAACCCTTTACCAAAGCCGGAAATCCTCTTTTCCTTTCCTTTTCCTTGAGTCCCCAACAAGTCCTATAAGTTATAGCCACGAATTTTATCCCAATACATCATTTTTATCTATCTATCTACTGCTACCACCTTAACCCAAAGTACCACCATCTCATGTTCAGTTTGGTTTCCCTACTGATCTCCCTGCACCCCTTCCTGCCAACCTAAAATCCATTATCTGCACAACAGCAAGGGTAAGCTTAAAATGCAAATCCGACTGTGGCACTCCCCCACTTTAAAGTCCTCCAGTAAATATCATTTGTATTTAGAATTAAATCTAAATTCCTTTCCATGACTCTACGTATACGTGATCTGGTGTCTGCTTATTTTTCCCACTTCATCTAGTCAATGTCTTCTCTCCACTCATTATCCTGCAGCCATAAATGCCTCCTTTATTTTATCCAACAGAAAACATTTTTGATCTCATCTCATGGCTTTGCACTTGCTGTTTTCTCTGCCCAGGATGCCATGGTCTTTTCTTCCAGACTTGTTCCTCCTTATTGTTCAGATCTCAAATATCACCTCCTTAAAGAGATCTTCCCAAGACACTTCATTTAAAATAGGACCCCATTCCTCCTGCCCCTCCCACCCGCCCCGTTTTTTTCTATTACTGCACACTGTTTAATTCCTTTAAGGTGCTAATACACTGTATAATTTTTAATGACATATTTATTTGTTGACTGGATCCCCACTGAAATGTAAAACTCCAGGAAGATGGGGATTTTGCCTATATTGCTCCATATGATATCCTGGGCTTATAGTAGACATTCACGACATAGTTATTAAAAGGATGCAAGGAAGGGAGGAAAGGAAGTTTCAACAGCATTTTTTCAGAAGCATAAGACTTGAGCAGGTAAATGTATACGGAAAGTAGGGAGACAATTCATAGCAGAAGGAACAGCTTGAACACAAATCTTGAGTCAGATGAGTTCAAGATTTGTTTAAAGAAAGACACGTGTACTAATGTGCCCAGAAAGTAGCTGTATAAGGAAACTAGGATCTTCAATCAGTTTACAAATGCTTGTCAAATGCCTGTGATGTCACAGATACTGTGCTGGATGTTCCCGTTACATACTGCTGCATAGCAGATTATCCTAAAACTTAGTGGCTTAAAACAATCACAATCATTTATCTTCCTCACAAAGCTGCAATTTGAGCAGAGCTCAGCAGGGGCAGCTCATCTCTGATCCATGTGGCATTGGCTTGGTAGATTCAACTAGGGGCTGGAAGATTGACTTCCAGGATGGTTCACTCACATGGCTAGTTAGCACTGGCTGTCGCCTGGGAGCTTGGCTCCCACTGTGAGCTGGGGCCCATGCTTCCTATCCCTGTGGGCATTTCTACAGATTGTTTGAGTTTCCCCACAGCACAGTGGTTGGATTCCAACAGCAAGGGTCTAAAGGAGAGAAGCAAATGTGCATGGCATTTCTATGACCTACCTTTGGAAATAACATATCATCCCTTCAGCTCTACTGTTTGAGACAGTCACAAAGTTCCATCCAGTTTCAAAGGGAGGAGACAGGGAATCCACCTCTGGATGGGGAAGTGACAAGGTTCTAGAAGAATACTTGAAATAGGAGATATTGTTGCAGCCATCTTTGTGAAATAGCAATACAATCTACTACTCAGGGATACAGCAGTGAGCTCGGAATTACAGTACCTGCCCTCAGGAAGCTCAGACTATAATGAGGAAGACAAATCCATATGGTTTTGTAAAGTGTAAGTTCAGTGATGGAGGAAAAATAAAGTGTTAAGCTGAGACCAAATGACCTGTTGCTACGCTCAAAATTTAACAGCTTAAAATAATAATCAGTTGCTTTCTCACAGTTCCAGTGGGTTAGGAATTCAGGAGTGACCTAGGTGGTTCTGGTTCAGAATCTCTCATGAGGCTGCAGTCACCACATCAGACTGGACTGCAGTCATTCAAACTCTTCCGCTTCCAAGATAGTTGCTGGCAGGAGGCCTCAGTTTTTTGCTACATGGACCCCTCCACAGTGCTGCTTGAGTGTTCTCACAAAATGATAGCTGGCTTCCCCTAGAGTGGGTCATCCAAGAGAGAGGGCAAGGAAGAAACTGCAACTCCTTTTATGACCTAGTCATGGAAGCCACACACCATCACTTCTGTTATATTCTATTCATTGAGCCCATACTCAAAGCCAGAGAATTAAGCTCCAGCTCTTAAAGGGAGAAGAATTTGTGAACATGTTGAAAGCCATCACAGACCTTATCTATTATGCAATGGAAAGAAATTTAGGAAGAAGTAATAATTGGGTCAGACATACTTTAGATAGATCACCCTGCTGGTGATACGCTGGGTAGATTTGAGAAAGGTAAGACTGAAGGTCTGCAGACAAATTAGAAGAGTCCTGAAATATCCCAAAGAGAGATCAAACAAGTCTAAGTGACTTGTAGCAACAGAGGATGAGATGGGTTTAAAAAATGCTAAGGAGGCAAAATTGTGTTATGAAAGAAATAAAAGCATTCAAAAATTAAATGTCATATTTTAGACTTGAGTGTCTGATTGGAGTAATGGTTACCAATCAAGATGGAAAATCCATGAGACAAAGCAGATTGAGGAGAAAGAGAAAATTCAGCATTAGATATTTTGAGTTTGAGCTTCCAGTTTTAGTGAATGAATAGTGGTAGGTTTTTGTTTTTGTTTTTTTTTCTTGCCACTGCAGCATTTATTTTTGTCTTATTTTGTTAACAGCCTCATTTTTACAAGGTGATCCTATCCTCACCCACTCTGCTTGGACAGGGCAGGGCCGTACCCAGTGATGTGCTGGTAAATGATCTCTCCAAAATAAGTAAACAAATAAAGCCCTAGTTTGTAGTGTGAATACTCCCACCTTTTCAAATTTAATGCTCCCAACAGTTTAACAACCAACTCAGAAAATTACTGGAATGTTATAATCAACTGGTACAATGGGACTATATCTCTGGTTTAGCAATGAATCACATGACCCAGATCTAAGCCAGTCAGCACACTGAATTTCTTCTTAACATGGTGACTGGTTCAGAGATGGACATTTTAGCCAATCAGAGCCAATGAGATGCAAAGAGATTCTTGTTATGCATCTGGGAAAATACTTTTATTTTTCCTTGATACTTGTAATTAAGAGATAATGCAACAGCGCTATTATACCATATGAAGTTGCAGAATGGAGCCAGCCCGCCCTGTGCAAAACAGAACTGAGAGATAGAAAGAAAGTAAATCTAGATGACATTATTTAAGCCATAAATCTAGCTGTAGCTAAAACTAACTCTATTCATAGACTTTCCAATTAAGTGAGCCAATAAGTTCTATTTTCCTTTTTCTTCTTTCTTTCTTTTTTTTCTTGTGTAAGTAAATTTTGTTTTTCCTTTCCTTTATATTCAGAGTTTCTCAGCTGATATTATGTGTGACATCCAGATCCTTGGTTATATAAATCTGAAGCTCAGCAGACAAGTTCAGGATTGACAGAATTTAGTGAAAATGTAATCCATGAGAAGAAAAAAATTCACCAAGGGAGAGAACCATCTTGCTAATCATAATTTTCTTAAAATTCTATAGAATGAGAGATATGGGAGCAACGTTAGAGATCATCCAGTCAAACTCCTTCACTTAACAATTATGAAAACTGTGTCTCTAAAAGGTTCAATACGTTGTCCAAGACTACTTGGCTCTTTAGTCTTTAGAGCCAAGACGAAAACCCTGATTTCCTGACTCCTATGTATCCCTTTTCCCAATCATGGCAAATTCTGAGTTATAGGATCTAATTTAGCTGAGCAAGTACATATCGTATTTATATTATGAATAAGTAAATGTATCATATACTACTTTTCAGTTTAATGGATAGCACTTTACTATTTCAGAGCACCTTGTATAATTTAACCTTCTTGCCAACACTGTAAAGTAGGTGGGACAAGTATTTTAGAGATAAGAAAATCTAGGCTTGGACTATTTGAATGACTTTTCAAAGGTCGAATAGCCAGTGAATAATAAAGCCAGTAATAGAATCCAGGACACTTGATTCCTTCCTCCAATGCTCTTTCTTCTGCCTCTCTTTCAACTTAATGATGTTTCATTGCAAGTGCTTAAGGTGTAATTTAGATAGCACAACTTCCCTGGATTTGACATGACTTCTCATAATCGTCAGAAATATGTATTCTAAGATGTTCTCTCTCTGCACTATTTCTGTAATTCTCCAGGCTGCGAAGACTCAATCTGCTTAGTAATCAAGGTGTCAGCACAGATGGTTTCACAAGAAATGTATTTGTTTCCAGGGCTACTGTAACAACTACCACAAACTTGTCGGCTTGCAAAAATGGAAATTTATTCTGTCACAATGCTGGAGGCCAGAAGTCCACAACCAGGGGTCATACTCCCTCCAAAGACTCTAAGGAAGGATCCATTCCATGTCTCTTCCAGCTTCCAGTGATTGCTGGCATTCTCAGCTTGTGGCCACATATCACACAAATCTCTTCCTCCATCTTTACATAGACTTCTCATTGTGCCTGCCCTCTGCATATCTCCTATAAGGATACTCAGCATTGGATGTAGGGCCCACCCAGATAATGCAGAATGATCTTCTCATCTCAGTGTCTTTTACCTTAATTACATCTACAAAGACCCTTTTGCCAAATAAGGTAACCTGCCCAGGTTCTGGGGATTAAGACATGGATATATCTTTTGGGGGGCCACCATTGAGCACACTATGAGAGGCAAAGGAGAAGGATTATTTATTTATTTATGTGTTGACAGGAGAAGAGTTATTTACCCGAAGGTCAGAAGGCTTACAAGTGGAATGAATCAAAGACCTGCTGCACCACTAGTGATGACAAAGCACTCTTTTTCAAAGGTGACCTTCAACTCATTTACAAATTTTGAAAAGATCTAAGTGGTCCATAACACATTCTCTGAAAAGATGCCTTGCCATCAGCTTTGTCAGCTAACTGTGGGTCATGGGCTAGAGGGTGAAAATGTATCCAACAAGTAGTGACTGGCTTACATGCTTAGGCATGTGCCCTGTTTATATGATACCCTCTGCCAGAGTTAGCTTCATGCCAAGAGGCAAACTTGAAAAGCCACTATTGAAACAAGAGCTCCTGTTTTTGTCTGACCAGAATATCAGATTCTTTGCATCATTCACTCTCTTAGAGAATCAACCACTAGACCATCTGTGCTTCTCCCATTGTCCTTTAAATAAAGATTAATATGTGTTTGTTTCCAACTCCAGAGCTATGTCTGTGATGTGTCATAATCTATAGAACTCACATATAAGGCACAGTCTTTCAGAGGCTAGTGGCAGCTCTACTGTATGCTTATTCTTCCAAGGGAAAGACATCTTCTTGTTTACAGTCTCCGAAAGAGAAAAAGAAAGGAAATACGCTTACTGAGCATGCTGGGCATGTTCCATTTGCTCCCAGATCCACTCTCCATCTCTCTCTACTCTGCTCCCCAGATCACTTCCTGTGACCTTAATGGACTCTCTTACCAAATGGATTCAAGTTGGGTTTGGCCACTAGAGAATTCTGAAGGAATTGGAGGGAGAGAAAGCAAGAGGGAGGGAGGGAAGCTACTCTGTTCATTTCCCAGGCCCCCAGTTGTTGCCAAGTGCTGGCAATATCTCTCACGGAGGTCTCAGCACCTCTCTGGCAGCTCCCTCGGCACAGCCTTCTCCGTCTCCAAGTCCCAGGAAACACTGCTTTTACCCAGACTTTCAGGCCTGGAGCTGGTATCCCTAAGAGTAATGCACTATCTTATTTTTTTATTGAAGTAGAGTTGATTTATAGTGTTGTGTTTGTTTCAGGTGTACAGCAAAGTGATTCAGTTACACATATACATATATATATTCTTTTTCAAATTATTTTCCATTATAAGTTATTACAAGATATTAAACATAGTTCCCTGTGCTCTACAGTAGGTCCTTGTGGTTTGTCTATTTTATATACAGTAGTGTGTATCTGTTCATCCCAAACTCCTAATTTATCCCGCCCATCCCACCCCATCCCACCTCCTGCTTTTCCCCTTTGGTAACAATACGTTTGTTTTCTGTCTGTGTGTCTGTTTTGGTTTTGTAAATAAGCTGATTTGTATCATTTTTTAGATTCCACATATAAGTGATATCATATGATATTTGTTTTTCTTAGTACAATAATCTCTAGGTCCATCCATGTTGCTGCAAATGGCATTATTACATTCTTTCTAAGGCTGAGTAATAGTCCATTGCATGTATGTGTGTGTATGTGTGTGTGTGTGTGTGTGTGTGTGTATATACACACACACACTACATCTTTACCCATTCATCTGTAGTATATATATATACATATACATATATATATATATACATATATATACTACATCTTTATCCATTCATCTGTTGATGGAAACCTGGGTTGCTTCCATGTTTTGGCTATTGTAAATGGAGTATTGCATTATCTTTTGTGGTTTTCCTACACTTTGCATATACATTTTTAAAATAGTCCTGCTACCACACTTTCCTCAAATTTTCCTACTTTGAATGGACCATCTGTTTCCTAAAGGGACTCAGGCTGATGAAGCCCAATCCTTTCAAGGTTTTCTTCTAGATGTCCCTTTATTTCAGTGATTACAACAGTCCTACAGGGTAGGTACTCTTAACCCCATGTTATGATGAGGAAATTGAAGCTTACTGAGGCGACATAACTTGTCCTAGGAGACAAGCTAGCAAGTGAGGAGTTAGGATTCAAACCCAGATTTGTCTAACTTCAAAGACCTTGGATTTTTAGCTATTTCTCCTCAACACTGAAGAAATGTCCTTTTTATTATTGAGTTATAATTGACATATGATATTAGTTCCAAGTGTACAACATAGTGATTTCATATTTTTACACATTGCAAAATGATCCCCATGGTAAATCTAGTTACCATCTCTCACCATATAGGGATATTACGATATTATTGAGTATATGCTCTATGCTGTACAATACATCTCGTTACTTATTTATTTTATAGCTGGAAGAAATGTCTTAAAGGATGCCTGGAGAAACAAAGCATTTTAAGGCACAAAAAATGCCAGAATGGCTTAAATGCTTTATCAAAGTTAAACTTTATAAAGTCATTCTGAGGACCCATCTCTCCTTAGTATTGCATAAGGAAAAAAAAAAAAAAGACAGCCCTACCCAGCAGCCACAATAATTGGAATGTAATTGACGTCTTTACTGTATTCTCCTAAAAAGAGGCCAGGAGCAAATTACATTTTCAATGCAGAGCCAGACTTCTTAAAATCCTCTTTCCTTCATCATTCTTTCTATGTATTCCATATATGGCAGCTACTCACAAAATCTTTTTCAACCCATCCCAAGCTTTCAAGATTTCTCCCAACAGGCTCCCTGTCTCCATCTTTTCTGGATTCCTTTATCCTTTCTGGATATTTTCCCTCCTACCAATAACTCTGCCTTTCCAATGAAAATCCCTGTTGTCTCTTCCAGGCTTTTCCAGATTTCCCTTTGGCACCATGTCCAATTAACACAGCTAAAGAGCTGGATTGATTTATCAATCAGAGAAGCACAAGCATCTTCTGGGGAGAGTGGGAGTTACGTTAAGATTTCAAATAATGTTTTCTCTATATAATATAGATGTACTCAGTTTTCAAGGAGAAAAGATTTTGGTAGCACATATGAAATCTATACTAAGGATGAAGGATAAACTATAAGTACTGGAGCATGGGAAGGGTAATGAGATGGGTAAAGGGAATATTCAGTTCACATCTTATTCATTCCCTCAACTTCCCAGTGGGCTGCCAATGTAGTACAAATATTTGTTTCAGTTCAATCGTGTGAAACACCAGACATATTTTATTTGAGAAACAGCATTATGGCTACATATTTTATCCATCATAAATTGTGTTTGCACTTAAAATTATAATTATTAATAATGATATTTATTTCCCTATCAATCAATTTACCATTAGTTCTTCTGTGTCCCAATTTCTAACCAGGTAACTACACAGTCATCCCAGCAATACCCCCAAAGCAACTTCTACCTCCTGGAGAGTGATTATAAAATCCACTACCTTTCACATCTTTCCTTAAACACCTTAACTGATGGAAATTCAGGAAAAGATAGAATGGGTCTACAGTCAAGACAAGCTATTTGCAGTAGGTGCTTTTAAAAAAAATCATTTATGGGTTGAAAGTAGTTCATCTGGAAGTATACTCTTTGGCTAGCCAAAAAAAAAAGGTTGATTAGCTCTAAGACTTTAAAGACAGACAGACCCTCACAGGAACATTAGACAATAACCCAATTCATCCTGAATCTACAGTTCATAAGATGACAAGGATCTTCATTTTTCTGGCCTCAAGAAAGGCATCAACCAAACTGAAAAGGAGACAGTTTATTCTTTTTCTACAGCCTGGTAGGGTAGGGAGTAGAGGAGGTGAGAAAGCTATCATTTGCTGAGCCCTGCTATGTGTGAGACACTATTGCATAAGTTAATAACTTACCCTAGGGCACAAAATAAGAAAAGAAAGCAAATACAGAGGCCAAGATTTAAGGAGTATTTGTATGTTCATTATCTGGTCTCTCCACCTCCACTGTTCTAGAAGTTGTAACATCTAGGGGAGCAAGCAGCTTGTCAGTCTGTTGCTGAATCCTCAGAGCCTCACATAGTACTTGACACATTAAAAGGAGCTCAATGAACATATGCTAAGTAAATGAGCAAATGAATGAGTTCCTTCTTACTTCATAGCCCAGGGTTATCCTACTCCACCTTACTTGTGGCTAGAAAAACAAAACTCAAACAGCACTTGCTCTGAGATTTTAAGATGTCTCCTCTGCGGTGTATTGATATCAGGATAGAGTTTCTTCCTTTACAAACCAAACCTCCCTGTCCAGATAAATTATCATGGAAAATGGCACAGTACCATCAAATTGGAAATGAAAACCACAATTCCTCTTTGCAAACAAACACAATACCCTTAATGGTCATGAGAACACCTAACTTCGACTCCCACAGTTAACTTGAGAGCAAATTGGAAAGTTCAGCAGAAAAATTACATTATAATGAAAATTCCCATGAACTAATGTTGCTTTAGGTTTGCTTTGGCTGTATTTGCAGCCAAAACCCAGTCAATCAACCAATTGTTCACCCTACACTATACCAAAAGAGTGGTTTGTCTGATTTTTTTTTGTCATTGAATTGATGAATTGCTTTGGCATCATGTAGCCAGCTTTTATCTTGGGAAATAATAATTTTCTACTGGGAGAGCTATTCAACTGTGTGGTAGTACTTTATCACCAGCTGCGCATAAGTGGTGCTGTTTGCAATTAGATAAACGGGCACAGAGGCTCAGAGGTCCCCAAACACAAGTCTAATATGTAAACATAACCAAATCGTACTATTAACCAGGGGATCGAGTTGTGATTGCTCATCCTTCTCTGTCTTTTTCAACTTCTCGGTAAAACATCCTCATACCTCATTCTGCACAGGCGAAGGGAGGGATATTTTTCAGTCTTAGATGGCACTAGAATGAGAGTTAAGTATTTTCCACCTGTTCTAAACTGAATTTGTGATTGGAGAAAACCACATCAAAACAATTTCATAAGAAACTGGAGCACTTCCAAAGGCTTTTAAGCTCATTTCAAAATACTGAGCAGTACCTAAGGAAGGCAGAATAGCTTATTCTTTCAACTTTTCTCTACAAAGACTTTGGAATCATAGAATTTCAGGTTAAGAGGAACTAGAAATGCCAAACACACACACACAAATAATACATACATACACACACACACACACACACACACACACACACCTCCTTTCTAAAGAACTAAGAACTAAAGTTAATTATTTAATTTAAGCCTTGCCAACAATTATGCCTTTTCTTCATTTTAAAGATTATGAAACTGAAGCAGAAAAATGAAGCAACTTACTATGTGTCCTATACTTGGTAAGTGCCAAAACTGGAACTCAATTCCATCCCGAAGTCCCAACTAATACACTGCACCACTTTGTTTCTATGATACTGCTGTCAACCTACGCTTGACTTCCTTTTTTGGCCATGAACTCAGTCTATCCAATCCTCAGACATCTCTGTTTGAGTTGTCTGCTCTGTGTTAAAAGTTGCCTTTCTATAACTCCTACCTACTGAACCTAGATGTGGCCTAGGGCCATACTGAATAAGTGTAATCTCTCTTCCAAGTGACAGGGTTTTGAATATTTGAAGCTGACAATCGTGTCACATGGAGCTCTCTTTCTTGTGGGTTAATATTCCCAGATCCTTCAGCCATCCTTCATATAACATGATTCACTCTCTTAATTGCTTTCTACTTTATACATGTTCCTCTTCAACTGTCATCTGGCCTCACCAAGAAGACTGGAAATCTCACCATCCTCAATCTATTAATGCAGCAAAAATCGAATTAAGATTTCTCCATTCTGCACCAATCCTATGTTTTGAAACCTCCACTTTATGGGCACCCAACCTTGCCTCAGAGTCTCGCAACCCTCACACAGAGTGTGAAATCTCTAACAATGTTCGTCTGAAAGCACTAAGCAAAACCTCTATGAAATTAATCAGAGATCCCAATGGGACTCTCTATTATGCATCCTAATCCACTTGAATGTCCTGTATCTCTCCTCAAAGCCTCATGGCCCAAGGATACCCTATCTCTAAGGAGTTCATAAATTCTTAAGTGCCTGCCACAAACCCAGTCACTCTTCTAGGAAAGTGGTCCCAGGTGGCCTTCCTTGCCAGAGTTGTCATTAATGTTAATAAGGTATAGTCACCTGTCACCCTTGCCATTGCTGACAAGACTGTCCCAAGGGGCTGTACAAGGTCTGGTTACCTTTGGAACAACTATCATGAACTACAGGGAAAATGATGCGATTCTTATCAAATGGTGCCAAAAAAACCTCATTATATACTCTCCTTAGAAAGTATGTCAGAAAGGTAGTCTCCAAGCTCAAATGTGTGAGAAATATGTTTGTTTTAATTTCTTGACTTTATTTCTATTGCAGTTTCCCAGATTACTAGAGGTTTAATCTTAAGAAATTGAGGAGTCCCTCTCCTTTGAAAGGGGTTACCTCTAATTTGAGGGGATTTTATGGAGTGCTACTGCATCCTGCATGGTTGGGATGAGGGCATCTGATTTGGTTTATTTAACCTCACAGGCATCAACTGAGCTGTCTCCCTTTTTAGGTCCCCTTTCCTGTCTTCAATCATTGATTCAATCATGTTTGGAATAGAATGGTCTCCATTCTTTATTCTTTAATTTATTTTGGCTGTGCCGGGTCTTAGTTGTGGCACGTGGGATCTCCGTTGCGGCATGTGGGATCTTTTAGTTGCGGATTGTAGACTCTTAGTTGCGGCATGCAGACTTCTTAGTTGCAGCATGCATGTGGGATCTAGTTCCCCAGCCAGGGATAGAACCCGGGCCCCCTGCATTGAGAGCACAGAGTCTTACCCACTGGACCAAACAGGGAAGTCCCTATGGTCTCCATTCTTGACTCTAGGCTTTCTCCTGGCTAACTTCCTAAACACTCAGGGTCATTCTTCATACTTACGCCAGACAGAACTACAGGAAGCTCAGTAGGGCTGTTTATGACTCTTTCCTCCTTTGCATTTTCCCAAATCTCTGGGATAGTCTGTTCATACACATCCTTTCAGATTCCCTCTGAATGCTTAGAAATACAAATGCTTTTGAAATACAAATACCAAGGAAAAACTCTTTCTTTCGCCTTCTGATGTGCCATCATATTCCTGACAACGAGCTCAGAACCTCTTTCCTGTTACATAATAGCAGAACGAAATTCTAGGAATAAAAACGTTTAAAATGACATTCCAAAAAGCATTAGTCTTTTGCAGGTAGAAGATGAGGGCACACAAAAAGATGGAAAAATCACTCAAACTCAGCAGCTGCCCCAAATGAGAATACAGGAAGTTTTCTGGTTATCATTACTATCCTTATTTCATAGGTGACCAAACTAAGATTACGAGAGGTTAAGAAACATGTGCTAAGTCACCTACCTAGTAAATAGTAGAACCAGGATTTGAGCCCAAAAATCTGACCCCAGAGTAATGCTCTTAACTACTTCTGTGACAAGGAAAAGAGGCAGGAAGGAAAACCATAATGAAGGGCAATAGTGAGCTAATGTTATGAAGAAACAGAAAATGTATAGTGCCACAGAAGTGTGTAATGAGGGTCAAAGGAAGAATGGGGGGATCTGATCTAACCTGAAGCTTAAGAATAGATCTCTCTGAAGAAGTGACCTTTGGGCTGAGATCTGAAAGGTTGCCTAGGAGCTAACTGGTCACCAGGAAGAAAGAATAGCACGTGCAAAGGCCCTGAGGCAGGATGACCACAGCTTTGTGTAGACCTGAAAGGAGGCCAGGACGCCTGGAGCAGAGGGAGTGTCAGGGAGACTGGTGAGTGATGAGGTTAGAAAAGGAAACAGAAGTCACTTCGGGCTGGACCTTTTAAACTATGTTAATGAATTTTACTAGAAATGGCCATCCCCTCAGAAGAACCTCAAGTCCTGCGTTTATATTATCTCTTCAAGCATTCATCATGAATGAACTAATAAGATTTCGAACTCACAAGGTGTAAAATCTGATTGGTTCAACTTGGCTGACGTAGTCCCCACTTATCCAATCAGCAGGAGGGGCAGGATCACATGGTCTTCAGAGCCGATCATCATGAGGAAGAATGGGCGTTCTAATACAAACAAATATATGTATCTGGGCACAGGTTGCTGCATTGACCAGCATCTCTGAAATTACAAGATCCCCAGACATACTCAGGTTTACCCTGGGCAGTGGGTTTTATTGTAAAGATAAAACGGGACACTAAGTAAAACCTGATGTTCATTCAGAAAACATTAGCTCTAGCAATGCACTGCACACAGCAAAAACACTAGCCGTTCCATCACGTGATAGCCTCTCAGCAGCAGGCCTCCAGTCTGAATGCGCTGCCATTAAGGTTTCTTGGCATTAAGTCTCAGGGTCTGCTTCTTCTCCTCCTGTTATTATGACATAACTCTATCTTCTGGTCCAGTTCCACAAAAGCGAGGGTCTGACTGAGCCGAGCAGTCACCTTCTAGTATTAGGCTTCCATGTTGAAGAGCATGCTTCCCACGGGTCATTTCTGGGCAAAAGCTAAAGAGACTTGCCATCACCCCAATGACATTTCCTCCCCGGAGAGCAGAAGGCGGCACAGTGGTGCTTTAGGTGGAGCATGAAAGCTTACACAGTGTTGTTTTTACGTTAATGTGCAACCAACATTTTTAAATAGAAAGCTTTCATGTAAAATTCCAGATTTCCAGCTGCCCTTGAAAACCTGGAATATCAGACAACACTAGCCACAGTCAACAGATACTGAGTAGTGAGTGACCCGTGACCCCTTTAGAGGCCCATAAGCTCTCAGTTCAACATAGTCTCCAATATCCCTACTGTCAACCAGCTTCACTGATTTACTTACATGCCTGACCCTTGTAGGCATCTGAGTTGGCAAGCACTAAAGTATGTAATTACGTGCACTTTTCTCAAAAGGGAGTTCATGGTGAGGCAGGCACTTAAGGAGTCACTGACTACAGGACTGTCACAATATGAAGTTCAGAAACTCTACCCTAGTATAATTTCACTGCTACTGGCAACCCCTGAAACAATTTTGAGATAGTCTCTGAACACAGTTAACTGGGGTCCCTGCCAACTGCTGCCTATAAGGCAAGTGAACCTTCGCTCTACTATGATAGCCTAACCAGACTCGACCTGATGATTTTGAGAAAGGTTAAGGATAGAGGAATGGCTCCTAGACATTGGACAAACTCCATTCCACATCTTAGGTCATCCCGCTCTGCCCTAATAATACCTGTTACAAAACACAGTAATAGGATCTCCTTGCCAAGCTATGTGCTCCTCCTGGCTATCAGGTGGCCCAGAGGAATGGATATTCATGCTGGTAAAATTGGGCACGTAGCCCCTAAACTAGCACGTTCAGGCTAGCATGTAGCATGTCTCAGTCTTGAGATGCTATGGCTTGTGGTAAAAACGCATCTTACGGGCCAAACTGGTGTCCACCTACCGGCCAATCACGTGACCTTGGCCGAGCCCCTTCATCTTTTTCAGCTTCAATTTCTTCATCCACAAAATGTAGATAATAATATGGACCTCAGTGAATATTTTGAGGATTAAAGGCAGTGATGGGTGTCTTCCTTCTTTACCCAGATAGGGTATAAAATAACTTCAAATCCAGCTATTTGAATTAAATTAAACCTCTCTAACCACCCCCAGCCCCCTCACCTTATCATCTTAAGAAGTTTCTTCTGGCCTCTTTCAGGTTACCACTCCTCCCAGGGCTTTCCCCAGTTCAAATATTTAGCCCTCGTTTTACAGAGAGAAAATCTGCTCAGCCCCACAGGTGGCTGCATACTTTCAATGAGCCTGCAACTGCCACTGTTTCAGAGTAAAAGCCGCCTGCCCCCCTTGGCTAATTCACTACCAAAGCATCCCACTGTGCTGCCACCTGCCCCTGACCACCAAACCCACAAGGCCAAGATGGGGCCCGGCTCAGTGCAGCTGCTGTGGTCAGCAGGCGTGCAGCATGGGTGCAGAAAGAACCTCTGTGGATGATACAGGAGGGACCTGTCTCCCCTGGAGGCATATGCTGCTATGGAAGCTTCATTTGCCTATCCCATCTCTTGGGTCAGTTTTCATATTACTAACGTTTAGGCTACCTGGCCGATGTTTAGGTTATAACTGATGTCTTCTCTCCCCTATCCCTGCCTTAACCAAGAATTGGTTCAGTCAGCACTGATTCTCCTTTGCTTTACTCTAACATAGAGACAAGAACACTAAGTATTCAATTTTCCTAGCTGCAATCTAGCTAGCAGTGGTGATGTGACACAGTTCTGACCAATGATACATAAGTTTAGTGACACACACTCTCAGCCACTTTCCCAAAACAGACCTCCCATCCAGCACGGCTGAGTTGGAAAGCATTTCTGACACAGCATCACCCTGTGACAGAACCATTCTTTCTCACGACTTCCTTAGTCTCCCAGGTCCCTGGAGGTAGAGAAAGACCTTCCATGTCACACTCTCCAGCCCGTCTCCTACAACGGGATGAGTTTGTTTCATCCATGAGAAAACATCACAAACGGATAAAAGTCCTGGTCCAGCAGCAGGCACAGAGTGGATGCTCCTCTTGACCTTTTGATACTATTTGAAAATTCAACTATGAGCGTATACTATTTTCCTGACTAAAAATTTACTACCATTAGTGTCTAACTGAGGCTTTTTCATTATGTTATTAGAAAGAAGCAACAGAGCATTTAGAGGGAAATATATAACTGTCCCAAGGATTTTGTGTCTGAAACAAATACTTCAGGATTTGGATAAGTAGGAGGAAATCTAGATTCTATTTCCAATGAACACAATGCTTGACTAAGCCATAGAATCAAGGATGTAAGCTGTCTGGATTTAGACTACTTTACTCCCATTTTGGACACAATGCCCAGTATGTTTTTGGCCTTCAACCTGGGCAAAAGGCAATGTCTGTGACCCATTTTGAGTCACGACAGCTTATTGGCTCATACTGAACAACATCTCTTCTATTCTTAAAAAGTGGATTAATGTGGAATTTGCTGTCTCTGCTATGATCCCTTAAAAGGGCTACGATTACGGAGCCAAGCAAGGCCATCCGAGGTGGAGGCTCATTCTTGCTGTGTGTGCACTTGACAGTTTTCTCTGAGTGGTTCCCCAGTCCCATGCCTCTAAGGCCACAAGTGCGCTATCCTGCGGGGCCCAGCCAAAGAACTCCAGGTCATGCCTTTCATCAGTACATTCAAGGCCAACGCCATGCGAAATTTATTTGTGCTGTCTCCCAGCTCAGTTCTCACTTCTACAGAGAGAAGAATCCGCTAATGGAGACCTTTGGTTTCAGTGTCAGTATTAGATTGTGCTGAAAGAAGAGACTCTTTAATGTAAAAATAGAGAGAAATTATTTAATTCATCATCAATCAGCAACTTTTCTTTAAGAGTTTGCTGAGTACCCGGAGTGGGGCAACATGTGAGTGCAGTGATAAATAACATGGGCCCCAGAATCAGAAAGACTTGGGTCTGAGTCCTGCTTCTGTCAGATATTTAAGGTTGAGCCACACGATATTTCCAGCATTCAGTCATTCTGAAATGTAACTCTAGGCAATGAGGAGGCACATTCTCTCTTAGCATAGCAAAACCAGATGATTTGTTTATATGACATGGGTTCTGTGTTATGGTAATAGGAAGAAAACTAATCTCTCATGAAGGATAATAAAAGTTTTTTTCTGAATGAAACTTTCTGCCTGTCCGGTATCATTTAATATCCATTCTATGGTATTGTTGGGGACCAGGCTTTTTCTATCCTCTGGTCCCACCATCCTTATGACATGACTCTCAACCTCATGATGGCAGGAGATGTGTTGCACCTTCAGCCATCATGCCTGCTTCCCAATCAAGAAGAAGGCAGGAGGACCACAGGTCTTCTACCTAATGGAAGCCCTTCCCATCAGACTAAATTTACATACCATTGGTCAGAACTGTGTCATATCTCCATCGCTAGCTGGATTGCAGCTCGGAAAATTGAATACTTAGCTTTCTTCTCTGTGTTAGAGCAAATCAAAGGAGAATCAGTGTTGAGTGAACCAATTCTTGATTAAAGCAAGGATGGGAGAGAGAAGACATCAGTTACTTAATGAGCTATTCATTTATGTTATGTTTATTTCCACAGTCAGATGAGGGACTAGGGTTCAGGGAAACTGCAACAATTACCCAAAACGTAAAGGTAGGAGTCGAGCCCAAGTCATTCCAACTCCAACATTTTTGCTCTTAAAAAGAACTTTCCTTGCTTTGGACAAGAATGTAGAGTTTCCTTTTAAGCACCTCAAGACAGAGTAATGGTCTCCCCGGGTCTCCACTTCGGGCCGGAGTGGGTGGCCGGGGGCAGCCGAAGACATGCGTACGTGCGTGCGTGCGTGAGAGCGTGCGAGTCCACGGGGTGGGCCGCGCACGCAGCGAGTGTGTCAGCCCGGTCCCCGGCTGGTTGTTCTCGCCTCACGCCAGCCCGAGTTGGCGGTAGCGCTGGAGGCCCCGGTCCTGTGACCACAAAGAGGGAGCCGGGGGCCGGACGGGAGCGCGGCGGCGGCAGCTGAGGCCCAGGCCAGGCCCCCTCCCTTCAGCCTCCCGCCTGCCCGTCTGCCCCGCCCCCGCCGGCGGCGCCGCGCCCCTCCCCCAAGCGCCAGACTAGCGCGGTGCGGGCGCCGCGTGCGAAGACATGGGGGGGAAGCTGGAGCTGAGGCTGGAGTCGCTCGTGGGGACCGAGCCCGCCGTCTACCCGTGGCCGCTGCTGGTCTACGTAAGTGCCGCCCGTCCCCTCCTCCCGGACCCCCGCCCCTCTTTCCCCACGGCGCGCGCTGAGCCTACTGAGAAACGGAGCGACTCGAGTCGCCAGACCCTCTTTGGAGCCCCCGTTCCCGCCCCGCCGTGGTTCTCCGCGGCAGTGTCCAGCCCCCGCGCGCAGGGTGGGCAGAGGGGAGCCGGCGCCAGCCGGGGGGCACAGACTCGGCCGCGGGGACCCCGCGCTTCCGAGGGGCGCCCGAGCCGGTCTGCGGTTGGCTCTGCAGGGCTGGGGACCCCGTTTCCCCCGGGCCTGGAATGCCGGCGGGCTTACCCTTCTGTACTTTAGGATCTGACATGTAGGGTGTCTTGTTCCTGGTAGTTTATTCTTAGCGCTGTCAACGTGCTTAGTTTTGTTTTTTTTATTTTTCAGGGCACCCTTTCCTCCCTCACTCCAGTTTTTTTGTGTTTCTGTTTTGTTTTGTTTTAGTTAGGCATTTTGTCCCTCTGATCTTGAGTGGGTGGGCTGGCAGGACACTTGGAGAGGAGGCGTTCTGTCCCCTGATCTTGAGTGGCCTTTGGAAAATGACACGCCAGACGGAAATGTACACAGGCGTCCAGTGATTCCAGAAATGCAGGGTGTCCGGCTAGGTGGGCACCCGGCCTCTCGTCCCCCGTGGCGGCGTGGTGCGCGTGTTCCTTGTCTCAGGGTTTACGCTTGGGCCCCGCAGCCCACCTTCCGGAGGGAAAGCACAGCGGGCGCCTTGGGCCGGCGCTTTTGGGGCGCCCTTTCGTGCGCTCGGCTTGCGGGGGACCGTCCTCCAAGCGACCCGGCCCTCGCGCGGGCTCCGTGTGTGTCAGTTTGTGGAAAGTGTGTCGCGGCCGGGGTCAGGGTCGGGACGCTGGGACCGCCTGGGAGCCGATGTTGACTCCCGGGCCCCGGTTCTCCGCAGTTATCTGAGGTCCGAGGGTTTCCAGCCCGCCACCGCGCACTGACGCTTTCTATTTTTGCCCTTCCTGTGCCCGAAGGCGCGGCTGAGCCTGGGCTCTGGCTTTTCCGGTTGGGTAACTCCGGGTGGCCTTGGTGGGCGGCTTGAGCAGTGGGCAGGGCGGGGAGACATCCCAGGGGAGGGAAACTGAAAGTGGGGAGAACCTTCAGAAGTCCAGCTGATCCACTTGCCTCGCCTCCCTGCCCCTCTTACTGCACTTGTCATGCACGGGTTGGCTGGCCGGCGCATTTTTCAAAATGTAATCATTTGTTTATCCTTAGTAGCCGTGAAGAATAGTTCACTTGTAGTGCAGAGTTGTAGGAGTTTTGACAGATGATCGCCGTCAGGCGGCAGAGCAGTCCTGTCATCCCATTTGCTGCCCTTTGGCGCCAGCGTGCCTCTAGCTTCTTGGCCGCTAATCTCCTGTCTGTCCCTAAGGTTTTGGCTTTTCCAGAAAGCCAGATAAACGGAACAACAGCATGTAGCTTTTTGGTTCTGGCTGCTTTGGCTCAGCAAAACCTATGCGAGATTCATCCCGGGTTTTTTTTTGTTGTTGTTGTTGTTTTAAACATTGATTTAGTTAGTTATTTACTTGGCTGTGCCGGGTCTTAGTTGCGGCACATGGGATCTTCATTGGCGCGTGCAGTATGTTTTCGTTGCAGCGTGCGGGATCTAGTTCCCTGAGCAGGGATGGACCCCGGGCCCCCCGCATTGGGAGCGCGGAGTCTTAGCCACTGGACCACCAGGGAAGTCCGTCATCCCTGTTGTTGCGGGTATGAGAAGCCACTCATTTTTCTGGCTGTGTTGTATTCCATGTTCCGTTTGTCCATTTGCCTGTGGGTGGCAGGACTTGTGGGATGTTTCCAGTTTTGAGGGGATCAGGAATAAAGCTGCTGTAAACATCCCAGGGCAGGTTTCCATGTGAACTTGGGTTTTTACCTCACTTGAGAAAATACTCAGGAGTGGGACTGGGATCTGTGCTAAGTGTAAGTTTAACAACCCTTCTGCATCTTAGAAATTGGTATTTTTGAATATTGGAAGAGTTTAGAAATGCACTGTGACCCAGCACCCAGGCACTTGAAACGAAGTTGAAAGTTCATCTGGAGATAGTCACGTTGTCCCCGTCTCTTTTATTCGAGGCAGAGCAAGGCCACAGATTTGTAACCCTTGTAGGGAAGGCCTCGTGTGTCCAGGCCCTGGCAGGACCTGGCTTTCTAGTGGTGGGCGGTTCTGAAGTGGAGAGAGCGTCTTTCCCTTGCTGGGCGGACCTCGCTTGGCAGGGTGCAGGGTGTGCTGCCTGCCTGGCTGGGTGCTCTTTCTGCCGGTCAGCAGCCATTCCTGGTGTGTCTGTCCTACTACCAGGCAGGCGGTCAGGGGCCCTAGTGAAGTGCTCAGTGAGCTGCAGCCTTCCCAAAGCTTTGCGGGTAATGTCTGCTACCCTCCCATTTCCCTGCTGAGGAATTTTGCTTTCTCATGGGAAGTGAGGGGGCAGTACTTTATAAGAGTTCATATTTTGTGATGACTCGATGCTGAATACGTTAAGAAAATGGGCTCCTTCCAGAAGCTTAACTTCTTAGAAGGTGAGATTACTCATGTGACCGCACGTTTGAAATGAGTGAGCTTGTTTGTTCATTGATTCATTCATTCTGCAAGCACCTCCTGGATATTTAGAGTGAGTGTTCCAGGGGGCGCGGAGGACAGTAGACAGTATTCTTTTTTTTTTTGATTTTTGAATTTAATTTAATTAATTTTTTTATACAGCACGTTCTTATTAGTCATCAGTTTTATACACATCAGTGTATACATGTCAATCCGACTCGCCCAGTTCAGCACACCACCATCCCCACCCCACCCCACCCCACCCCCACGGCTTTCCCCACTTGGTGTCCATACGTTTGTTCTCTACATCTGTGTCTCAACTTCTGCCCTGCAAACTGGTTCATCTGTACCATTTTTCTAAGTTCCACATACATGCGTTAACGTACGATATTTGTTTTTCTCTTTCTGACTTACTTCACTCTGTATGAGTCTCTAGATCCATCCACGTCTCAACAAATAACTCAATTTCGTTCCTTTTTATGGCTGAGTAATATTCCATTGTGTATATGTACCACCACTTTTTTTTCTATTCGTCTGTCGATGGACATTTAGGTTGCTTCCATGACCTGGCTATTGTAAATAGTGCTGCAGTGAACATTGGGGTGCATGTGTCTTTTTGAATTATGGTTTTCTCTGGGTATATGCCCAGTAGTGGGATTACTGGATCATATGGTAATTCTATTTTTGGTTTTTTAAGGAACCTCCATACTGTTCTCCATAGCGGCTGTATCAATTTACATTCCCACCAGCAGTGCAAGAGGGTGCAAGAAGCTAACCTTTTAGCTTCTTTTTGTTCCTTGATTGTAGTTAAGCTTCATCTTGCCTCAGGGCCTTTGTATTTGTTTTTCCCATGTTTTGGAAATATTATTTCCAGAAAAATTGTCCATAAATGATTCCTTTCTATTCTTTGGCGCTCATCTCTTAAAAATATTTTTTCCTTGATTGTCCTACCAGCCTAACTTAGTCCCAATTTATCAGATTACCTTACTTCTTTCACAGAATAATTATAAAAACAAATATTATCTTTGGTGTCTCTTTGTATTTAGATGAACTTCTTCCCAAAGAACTCAAGCCCCACAGTGACAGAAGTTGTTACATTTCTTATCCCTTATTCTGTGTCTTAGAACTGTGTCTGGCATGTAGTAATCACTCGAGGTCTATTGACTGTGTAACGAATATGTGAGTAGATGAACAGATTTGGAGTTATTTAAGGTCGCTCTTAATGATGGCTGGTGTTGGTGATTAAATTAAAAGTGTAGGTTTTAGAGTTGGAAGTGATCTTGCTGAGTCTCAGAGCTACGGCAAAACTCTCCCTACTGTAGCATCCCTGACAGATGATCAAGTCTGAGCTTGAATGACTGTATATGAAAGACCCTAACCAGGGCAACCTCATAGCTTTCTTCAAGCAGATCACAGCCTTCCATGGGAGTTTTCTCCCTATTAGTCAGCTGTAATTAGGAGAAAACGGTTTGATTTACCCAGAATCATCTTCTCTCAGTCTCCTTGTTCTAGTTCCTAGAGAATAGACAGGACAGAGTTTCCTCTAAATTACATCCTTTGGGTTTGCACTCCGGCTTGTAACAAAATAAGCACCACGCTATGGCAGAATTCCCCTTGATTGTCTGCCACTTGTTGCTACATTCCTTGTTAGTGTTTAGAAATAATTTGTCTTAATGTTCCATATTATAATTGATGGAGTACAGAAGTAAAAGAGATCTCGGGGTTATGTCAGAAGCAATCAGACAGATATTTTAACTTACCCTTTTAATGTATTTAATGCTGACACTGTGAGGAATTGAGCAGTATAGTCACCGCGTTATTGCCATTGATGAAAAAATGTCTTTATGGTGAAATTTATGGTCACTTTGAAAGCATGAGCTGATGGGGGAATTGTCAGCTACATCTTAGAGCGCTGAGCATTTCTCAAAAAGTTGTGATACGAAACACCCCTGCCTTTTCTTGTATTTCTGTTACATTCACCTACTTCACAAAAAGCATTCGTCATATTCCTGAAATAATGATGGGCTTAGTTGAGATTCTTTTGGGTCCTAAGGGACCAACATGTGTGCATAATAGTGTCGAGTTACACAGAGCCTGGATGTTTGGCTCCAGACTGAAAGCCCCATGGAGTCGTTTTTTCACATCTGTTCACCAATGTGTATGAATGGGAGAAAACCAAAGTTCTGGTTTGTTTGATCAAGGGGAGCCACACTCCTTTTACTTCTGCTGTGAGAAACAAGTAAAGAGGTGTAAAATATCTGAAAAGAGCCTCTTAAGGTTTGGTAGAACGCTTAAGTGGGATGTAGAGAATATAAAACAAAAAGGAAAGCAAGTGAGTACTGCTGGCAAACTTTTTCAAGGACAGCTAACAAATTAATAATAGTAACAACAATATTAAGATTGATTTTCAAAGACTTAAGAGTGGCGCCACTCTACATGTATTAACTCCACGCCACAGCCCTGTAAAATGGGTGAGGTTATTAAGCCCTTGATTTTCAAAGAGGAAGTGGAACACAAAGAAGTACCACTCCTGAACTCCCACAACTAATAAGTGGTGGAGCTGGGGAAAAAAGATTCAGGCAAATTAATTTTAGAGTTAGTGCTCTTCACCCGTAGGTTATATCCCACAGGTAATATTTGCACATTTTGAAATCACTTTACAAATACTATTTTTACCCCTAAAGTACACAGGGAATACCCAGGGAAATTGGCATTCTAATTATTTTTATATCTTTGCCAATAATCTGTTAACTAAAATGTTCTCTTTTTTCTGATACTTTTACAAGTCATTAATTGAATGTTGCTCACTTTCAAGGCCAATCTGTGAGACATTATTTAACTTGTCTACTCTAAAGTTCCAGCATTAACTCAGGTGGGGCTTCACCAAGTACTGATCATGTGACCTTGGCCTCTTATTGCCTCAGTTTTCTCATTTGTAACATGGGTATAATAATAGGCTTATTTCATACGCCTGTGAGGAGGAAAACTATATATATATATATGTGTGTGTGTGTGTGTGTGTGTGTGTGTGTCTATATATATGTATTTAAACAGTGTCTTAGAATAGTGTTTGGCACATGATAAGCATTATAGAAGTATTGACTGCTGCTACTAGTACTGTTATTATGAGAACTAACTGTTGAGAATAATCCTTCATATAGTGGTTTATTCCACTGAAGATAAAGGAAACTCATAGAATATTAGAAATCAGATTAAACACAGAAAGCCAGTAAAATATACCAGGACAGAAGATGATGAGAGTGTGAAAGCATAGAGGAAAAAAAATGGCTTTTGTTTTTCTTTTTCTTTTTTAAAGAATGAAAGAGCCTAGAAATAGGACAAAAACTATTCATTGGCTATACTGACATGGAGATCACTGGTGACCTTCATAAGTAAAATTTCAGGACAGTGGGCAGAGAGATTACGGTGAGAGAAGTCAGATGGATGTAAATTATAGAGTAAATGGGACGTGAGGAAATGGAAACAATATACGATGATAACAGTTTTGAAAAGTTCAGACATGAATTGGCTAAAGAAGATATGCAGGGATTAGAGGAGGAGGGAGGCTTTCCTGTTACACGTATAGTTTTTAACATTTTAAGTTGGAGTTACTAGTCTAGAATGAGGTTGAATTTTGGCAAGAATCATTCATAAGGAGTAGATGGGTTGTAGAAAATGCAGTGCTGTGAAGTACTTGAGAAGATGAGAGAAAATGAAATGCTACCTGTAGTGCACGTGGCCTTTGAACTTGAACTCCTGTAGTGAAAGGGAATACAAAGATCAATGCAAATGCTAATGAATTAACGGATTTGGCAGTGGACTATTTACTGACTTCTGTGTTCCTAATGAGTTAGGAAGCGCCTCACCAGCTCAGAGTGAAGGAAGTAGAGAGGATGGAGGAAAATTTGAGGAGGGTAGGGAAAGCTTCTAAGAAAATAGTCCTTAAGGAGAATTAGAAAGAACTTACTGTAAGTCAGAGCAATATTTCCAGTCTTGAAAATTCATTTGGAGTTGGTGATGATTAATTTATTGGAATACCAATTTGCCCTTCCACATGATTTTTCTCCAGCTACCTGGATATAAGTTACACAGAGGCAGAAAAGAATGAGAGATAACAATCGAGGGAAAATACAATTAGTATCTTTTTTTACCATTTTCCACTTCTCGGCTCCAACTCTGGGGAGGCTTCATGGACATGGCTGCCCTCCCAGCCTCCAGAAGCACTCTGTTATCAAAGAATTCAAAGAAATGGAACATAGGTTTCCAACTTATTAATTTAGCAAAATCAAAAATTGTATATAATGTTTTCTGTTGGCAAAGATTTTTGCAATATAATTTGGTTCCATCTTTTGACAAGTAATTTGGCAATGTCTAGCAAGATAAAAATGTTAATAGCTTTTTACACATTAATTCTAATTCTGGAAGCTTATGCCATAAATAATTTATAATCCAGAAAATTATTATATAAAGATGCTCATGTCATTTGTAGTAACAAAAAATTGGAAACACCTTTAATTGTTAACAATAGGAAAACAGTTTAGGAAATTATATCCACTTAGTAGAAAGTGACACAGTTACTATATTATAATTACACGATGATGGAGCAAAATAAAATAATGCTTAATAAAGAAAGAATGAAGAAAGCTGACCTAAAATTGTGTCTTCCTTATGACAGTAATTATGTAAACATATCAATATTTATTAAAACTTAAAACCAAAATAAAGTTTTAAAAGCTCTGTACCAGTAATGCGGATTTTATGTTTGTTTCAAAATATTTTTTAACATAACTCTTATAATTTTGTTTTGTCTACTCCTTTTCTTAAGAATTTCTGACTCTTACCTCATTTTTCATTTCATAGTTTCAAATAAAGTCAGCAATTTTATCATCATAGAAGATTAGACTTATTTGACAGTTTATAATTCCAAGTTATTTGGTATAAAAAGACCATATACACTTGTAGGTACTTTCAAAATAAAATTTCGAGAATGTTTTTTTTTTGCTTAGTCTTTCCTAGTATGGAGATGAAGCAAACTACCTAAAATTGCTAGCCATTCTTTTTTCATTTTTCTCATTTTATTGATTTATCTTGCCCTTCACAGAAATGATAACAAATGAGTCTGCAGTTGCATCTGCCAATTTCTTAAATCCTCTATTATCCACATTATGAAATCATACTAGTACGAATGCTTCCAGTATTTTCAGAGCTCTTTAGTTAGTATACTTTAGCATTCTGTATGAAGTATCTTATGTAAGTGTAAAATTTAGACTCAACTTCTGGAAGCTTTTGATTTCTTAATTCAAAAGTGAGAGATCCTTAGTTCAGCCATATGATTAATAATTACTTGTATAGTAAGAAGCTCCTAATTTATTGTTTTATGTATACCTGGCAGTTTTCTTGCCATTTCTCAGAAGTTCTCTATTAAACACATTCTCTCTCTTTCTCTCTCTCTCTGTCTGTCTCTCTCTGTCTCTCTGTCTCTGTCTCTGTCTCTGTCTCTCTCTCTCTCTCTCACACACACACACACACACACACACACACACACACACACATATTGTGATTAAAAGCACAGATTTTGGCATTATGAAATCTAAGGTTCAGTTTCCAGTTCTGTAGTTTCTGGGCCACTTCACTTTAGGCAAGTAACCTAATGTCTCTGAACCTTGTTGTTTTCATCTGTAAAATAGAAATTACAATTATATCAGACAATCCTCAAAACATCCGTAATGATTTTAGAGTTTCAGAGTCAGATAAAAGCAGGCACTCAGTAAATGGCTAGTGCTTTTATTACTTTATTATTATTTAGGTCTTGGTTTTCCTTGAGTCTGTGAGTCCCCATAATGAAATGTGATTTCCAGTAGATTGAGTAACACCTGTTTTCACCAAAAATTTTAACTGAGTTCATTACTTTCTGTGCAACCCAGATTAGTTTTCTGCCTCTTTTTCTGTGCCGTATGTAGGTATTCAGTAGATTTATTCAATAAATGTATGAATGCATGAACGCGTAGATGAATTTTTAAATGCTTCTTTATGAGAAGGTAGAACAAATGTGACACAGTAGAACAGATAAGAAAATAATCCATGGAAAAAATGGCAAAGTCATGTATGAGCCCAGGGCCAGCCTAAGAAGAATTGCTTTTTTTTTTTTTTAGGAAAAATGTGTTGAATAGCTTATTTTAATTATTTTTAGAAGTTAAGTACAGGGACTTCCCTGGCGGTCCAGTGGTTAAGACTTCACCTTCCAATGCAGGGGGTGTGGGTTCAATCCCTAGTCGGGGAGCTATGGTCCCACATGCCTCGCAGCCAAAAAACCAGAACATAAAACAGAAGCAGTATTGTAACAAATTCAATAAAGACTTTAAAAAGTGGTCCACATCAAAAAAAAAAAGTTAAGTACAAAAATTTGCTGATGATTTACATATTTAGGACCAATAAAATAATGTGAGATTAGCTGTACTAAAACAGAATGTTGAGCTACATTCACATTAAGTGACACTATATAGTCTAAATTTATGGAAAACTTCTAAGATGGTGAGTGACCTTTGAGCAGAAAAAGACAGAAGGAGAAATGGCCTTTTCTACATTCTATTGTGCCTCTAAGTAAAATGCTTGGTAATCTAGCTACAAAGCTCTGTGTCATTTGGCTTTAGGCACCTACTGTGATTTACCTTGTGAAGATCAGATTTTGCCATGGAGAGGATTTGTAAAAGTATCACACGTTCCAGTACCGTTGGCAACCACAACTACCAAAAACTCCAATTTAAATTGATGAACCTAATATCAGATGATAGTATCATTTCCTTGTGGGTGTTCTGGGAAAAGGTGGGTAGGAAATGTATAAAAGTGAATACTTTATTGACTGAAATAACAATTCATCATTTTGAAAACATAAAATACATTAAAGTTGTTATAGCATCATACATTAATGTTTCACTGTATTTTAGACATGGCCTACAATCAATGTTTTCTGCCCTTTGAAACAGAACCATGCTTGTGGTATGCATTAATCATATAAAAGATTAAACACTGAAAAGAAATTCAGCCTTTAAAGACAACTTGCTTTGATTTATTCAGTGGGTTCTCCTAGAAAGTTAATACGAAGAATTATTGCTTGTTAAATTGGAGTTACAAATTCTTTCAGAGTTACTTAGTATTTTCTTTAATATCAGTATCAAGGAAGGCAAAGCAAATTTGCATATTTATTAGGAAATACAGGTACATAATCATAAAACAAGAAAACACAACGTTTTTATAGACTTTATTTTCTAGAAGTGTTTTAATTTTACAGAGAAATTGAGAAGAGAGTATAAAGTGTTTCCATATACACTATACCCATTTCCCTCTATGATGATCAACTTATATTAGTATGTTACATTGTTACAATCAATGAACAAATATTGATACATTATTGTTTACTATAGTCCATACATTAGTCCAGTTCCTTAGTTTTTACCTAATGTCCTTTTTCTATTCCAGGATTTCATCCAAAACATCACATTACATTTAGTTGCCGTGTTTCCTTAGGCTCCTTTTGGGTTTGATAGCTTCTCAGATTTTCCTTGCGTGACCTTGGCAATTTTGAGTAGTTAGGTTTGTGTAGGATGCCCACTACTAGAATTTGTTTGATGCATTTTTCATGATAATATTGGGATTATGTGTTTTGGGGAGGAAGACCACAAGAGTAGAAGGGTTATTTTGTCAGATCACATCAAGTGTACAAAGTATCAATATGCATTATGAATGCTGAGGTCGACCTTGATCACCAGGCTGAGGTAGTGTTTTTCAGGTTTCTCCATTGTAAAATTACTGTTTTCCCTTCTCCATATTGTATTTTTTGGAAGGAAGTCAATATGCTCAGCCCACAACTAAGGAATGGAGAGTTATGCTTAAGATGGAGTACTACATAAACTATTTGGAATTCTTTTGCACTGGAGATTTATCTATTCTCCCGCATTTATTTACGTATCCAATCACTTATTTATATCAGAAGAACTCATGGATTTTTATTTTATACTTTGGGTTATAATCTAATTCTACGTTAGTTACTTTGTTCCTCAAATTGCTCTAGTCCTGACCCTTGTGAACTCTTTTCAGTTCAGTGGCTCGTGTGCCACTCTGAGGTATCCCCATCCTATATATTTTTTTGGAACTTCCTTACTTTCTGACACTATAAGATGGTCTTGTATATAAATCTTGTATATTTACTGACCCAGTCCTAGAATCAGCTATTTCTTCAAGGATAACTAGGTCTTTTTAGTGGAGAACAGTATTAGACAGCAGGATCTGGGTGTGGGGTGTGCTGATTGCTGCCCGGATGTCATTGCTTCTAGATCTTCTCAGCTGACAGAGCAAAGAGATAACATGCATGTACATTACCCATGTATATGCACATGTCTATAAGTATCTCTCTACATAACCATGTGTATTAAGGTAATATGAAGCAATATTAAGCTAAACATGAATGTATATTGATGTTTCCAACTTTAATCTGTTACCACATAGATCATCTTAGCCTCATCTCTTGCTTATCTTTAAATTTCAACTCCGGCAAAACACTTGACTTTTAGAAGTATGAAAATCAAATTGTAGCTACTTTGGGAAGCCACATCATCTAGCAGAATAATTCTGAAAGGGCAAGGTGTATATCATCAAATTTTAATTTACAGTCAGCAGTACTTTGTAACATCCATAGGCCTCCAGACCTCTGCTTCCAAGAAGATGAAGTAGCCCATTTCTCCCAGGTTCTTCCACTTAAAACTAAAACCCTGAACATAACAACAGACAAACATAGGAAGACACTGAAAGGTGGAAATGAGAAGGCAGACTTATCTAGGGACTTTGGGACTTGAGGAATAACATGGTGATGAGTCCCCTGTGTTTCCTGTTGCTTCCCATACATCCTGGAGAGGGTATTACAGGAACCCCCAATCAATAACCACCAACAGAACAACAGACGAAAAAGCTTCAAAAAAGAAAACACAAAACCCCCGTTCCCCCTAGCCAAGGTGTGAGGAAATGGGTTGCCAAAGACAGAAAAGCATTTGGGCAATAATAGACACACTACTCGAGCCAAGTGCCAGTGGAATATTGCACCCATCCCCTATGTCCTGTGGTTTCAGTTGGGCCAAGCTAGGATTTGATCTTCCACACCACCCCACTCCTGCTCTCCAGAAGAGGCAGCACTCTGATTTCGCCACCAGGGCTGTTTCAGTGTGGTGCAGTGGTGAGCTGAGCCTCCACCCCTTTGCATTAGCAAAGAGACTTTGAAAGGTGGTGCCTGACAGGCTAGTTAACACTGGGCTGCCCTCACACAGTCGTGGGGTCCAATGGTGGGACCTAGCCTCCGTCTCTCCCTGACATCGATAAGAATAGGATGTTACAGGTTGGAGGGAGTAGGCACCCCACTAACCCCCAACACATGGTGTCAGTGAGACCCAGTGGGGTGCTGAATCCCCATAACCGTCCTGAGGCAGTAAGACAGAATGAGATGGCACAAGCAGGGCTAGTTGGCAGTTCTCTTCCTCTTACCCTGGTGTCAGTGGGGCCAGCAGGTAGCTGACCCTCTACCCACACCCGGCATCAACAAGAAGGAATGAAGTGGGAGGAAGGACAGCAAACACTTCACTTCTCCCCTCCCCTGGTGTCAAGAAATCTACTGGGGAGATGAACTTCCACTCCTACTAAAAGGCAACACAATGATATTAATGTTCCCACTTTGGGGGGAAGGTGTCAGAAGGGCCAATAGGATAGCTGAACTTCTACTTGATCTGTCTGCAGTGAGAGAATGTAAGTGCCCACTTTTGCTGGGGTATTGACAGTAGGGCCCAATGGAAATCTGTACGTAACCCCCCAGTCCTCATACTACACCTCCAATAGGATGACTTCCTTCTAAAAAGTAATAATAAAATTAAATGGGATACAGAGTCATGTAATAACTCACAATGTTTAGAATCCAACTGAAAAATACTCATGGCACCAAGAACCAGGAAATCACAGAATAAATGAGAAAAGACAATAAACCTACACCAGCACTGAGATAAAACATCTATTGAAATTATCAGACAGGGATTTTAAATAAGCTGTCACATAAATGCTTCAGTTAGCAATTATGTGTTCCTTGACGGAAATGGGAAAAATAGAAAATGTAAACAAAGAACTAGAAGTTATAAGAATAAAAATAAATGAGAACAGTAGAACTGAAAAATACAACAATCAAAAAACTTTGCTCAAGAGTAGACTGGAGATTACAAAGCATAGAATCATGAACTTAGAAGAGATCAATACAATGTACCAAATGTACAGAGAAAAATAGGCTGAGGGGTAGAGATGGGAGAAAGAACAGGAGGATCTCAAGAACCTGTAAACAGTAACAAAAGCACTCACATTCATCTCATCAAAGTTCCAGAATGAAAAAAGAGAGCACGTAGCTCTGACAACGTATTCAAAGAAATAATGAGTAAAACGTTCCCAATTTTTTAGAAGATATAAGCACACATTCAAGAATCTGAGCAAATCCAAAGAGGAAAAACACAAAGGTATCCTTGTCAAGAGGCGTCATAATTAAACTTCTGAAAAGTAGAGACAAAAAAAATCTCGAAAGTGGACAGGCAGAAACGATGCATCACTTACTGAGAAACCAATTCCAATGACAGCACATTTCTTGTCTAAAATTATGGAGTCAGAAGCTTTGACATAACATTTTTCAAGTAGTAAAAGAAAAGAACTCTCAGCCACAAATTCACACTTTTTATATCCACTTTCTTGTTTGACTTATATTAATGGACTACTAACTCATCTTTCTATATCCAGGCCTGCCATCACACTTCTCCAAAAATCTAGTCACAGTATTTCCAGAGTGATCTTTCTGAAAAAGAAACAAATTTTTCTTATAAAAATACCTGATTGTGTTATGAAACTTTTCTCTCTTCTAAGTTACCAGGTAAAATCCTTCAACGGATTCCCATCTTTCTTGGAGTAAAATCTCACATCCAAACTCTCTTTGTCCTTTTGGGCTGCTGTAAGATTATCCTGCAGGTTGGGTGGCTCATAAACA
Organism: Globicephala melas; assembly: GCF_963455315.2. Classification (NCBI taxonomy): domain Eukaryota; kingdom Metazoa; phylum Chordata; class Mammalia; order Artiodactyla; family Delphinidae; genus Globicephala; species Globicephala melas. Next base: position 26,959,908 of record NC_083325.1, read on the forward strand.
ACAGGAATTTTTTTTCCTCACGGTTCCGGAGGCTGCAAGTTCAAGAATAGGGTGCCAGTATGGTCAGATGAGGGCCCTCTTCTGAATCACAGACTTCTCATTGTATCCTCACATGGCAGAAGAGCTTAGGGAGCTCTGTGGGGTCTCTTTTATAAGAGCACTAATACCATAATCATTTCCCAAAGGCCCCACCTACTAATACTATCAGCTACGGAAATTAAGATTTCAACGTATGAATTTGGAGGGGAACACAAAGACTAGACCATAGCACTTACTATACATACATGGACCATGCATGATCTGGCTTCTACCTCCCTCTCCATTGTCCTCTTTTCCTACACTCCAGTGAGCATTTCTCTTTTTTTTTTTTTTTTTTTTCTTGCGGTACGCGGGCCTCTCACTGTTGTGGCCTCTCCCGTTGCGGAGCACAGGCTCCGGACGCGCAGGCTCAGTGTCCTTGGCTCACGGGGCCTAGCCGCTCCGCGGCATGTGGGATCTTCCCGGACCGGGACACGAACCCGTGTCCCCTGCATCATCAGGCGGACTCTCCACCACTGCGCCACCAGGGAAGCCCCAGTGAGCATTTCTTATACTGATTATGAATGGAACTCCTTTCTGGACTGATCCTTAACCATTCATTTTCTGGCAACCGTGAATTTCTCTTCTCTTTTCCTCAAAACTTCACCCTTCCTTCGTGTTACATATCCATTTCAATTGCCTTCTACAGGAAGCCCTACTGATATGGCCCATATACTACTGTCCACAGGATGAATTAAGGTCTTACCGTGTCTTCCTATAGCACTCTGTAATATCTTTTACGGTAACTATGGATTTTCTTATTTGAGTGTCACAATACATTGAATTCTAGGTGGCACTATAATGATTTTAGTAACAGTAACACTGGTGCCTAGTTTAACCCATGACATACTTTAGGTGTTCAATAAATGTTTGTTGAATGAGTGAATGAATGAATGGTCAATTTGAAATCTTAATCATGTTACTTTTGCAAAATCTGTTAAAAGATACCACAGTTTTCCAGAAGATTAGGGAGTTAGGACCTTAAACTTGATTTAACAGAGGAAATTTTTACTCATACATCATGCTTAAATACCTCAAAGTAAAACCATAAACCCAGGAATTTAAGGTTATCCATTTGGACTTTCAAGCCAATAATTAATATCTCCTGCCCCGACTGTATTAGATGGTTTCGATGCTCCACTCATATCTCCCCAGCACTCATCATTCCAGTATATGCTGATAGAATCATGCTGCCACCTGCAATTATCCACCTTAGGGCAGGCCAGAAGTGTACAGGAGTTAATGTATCTGGGTGCAGAACCTCTTTTGGCACATTCCTTTGCACAACCTGAAAGTATGTGGGAGTTAATGTCCCAAGGGATAAACTTTGAACAGTAGGATTCAGTAATTTGTGGGTAAATTCAGTCCTATTTATCCCTTCCAATAGAAGGACCCAAAATGAAGCTAGTATGGATTTTTGAGAGTAATCATGGTATTCTGCAATTTGTCTTACTTAGTGGTAGGCAGTTCAATAATCTATACTTGTATCATCTCTCCCTTCCTCCTTGCCACTTTGTCTTTCACTTCTGCTCCCTAGAAATGAACATAACTCCTCTGCCTCAGGCTCAGCTTTCTGGAAAGACTAAGCTACCAGTTTGTACTTAGAATGCTAATCTTCAAGGTGGAATTTCGGAACTGAATTTTACCCTCAACTGAAAGCAATAAGAACACCACAATCACTAAAGATTTTATGTGTCATTTGGATGAGGTATAGGTGGAAGGTGAAGAGTTCAGATTTATAATGGCTAAGGCACTTGAGCAGTATGACAGCAAAAAATAATTATAAGAACTGTGAAGTGGGTTGGCTTTTTATAAACTGCTAACCATAAGAATGTACTGTAAACCGTTGTTATTTTTAACCCAAATTTTAGTATAAAAATATGTGACCTTCAAAAATTAGAAGTTTGCATTCCTATATCCCTTACCTAGAGTTTCCAGGTTTCATTATTTGCTATATATCCTTTATCTCTCACCCTCGGTCTACCTAAACATACACTCACAACAATACACATTTTGATTACATATTTATCAATTATTTAAAACTAAGTTTCTGATACTTCACACAAATATTTTAGCTTGTATTTCATTTTTTTTAAAGATATTTTATCTAATTGTAATGTAATTATCACATCCAGAAAATTTAAGCCTGATATACAAAATGTTCTTTAATATTTATGTCATGTGTTCAATATAGCAATTTTCCCCAAATATGCCACTGAAAATTTTTCTAGTTGTTTTTATTTCTTAGTTCTGATCCAAGATCTAATAAAAGATCACATATTGAATTTTCTGGTCATCTAGAACAACCCATATTCCTTTTATTTTTATAACGACGTTTTCACAGTTGTGACTGAGAATTTTCTTCACTTACTTCCAAATACCAGGAATGAACTTGACTAAGGGCTCCAAATCCACCACTCTGAAATCCAACTCTGTGATAACACTGAGGTCACAGGCTATCTACGGGACTCCTCTTAGAGCCGATGTTGCCAGTAACAATGTCCCTTTATTTTCCATTCTTGATATTGAAATTTTTCATTCTTATAGGAAGCTCTTCTCCCTTTTTTCTTGCCACTGTAACTAGAAGTTTGTCAATTTTATTGAACTTTTCAAAGAATATGCTTTTATTTGCATTGATTTTTTTAATTTTTCTATTTTCAATTTCATTAATTTCTTCTCCATTCTTTATTACTTCTTTCTACTTGCTTTGGGTTTAGTTTTCTCTATTTTTCTTTAAAAATTTCTTAAGATGGGGCTTCCCTGGTGGCGCAGTGGTTGAGAGTCTGCCTGCCGATGCAGGGGACACGGGTTCGTGCCCTGGTCCGGGAAGATCCCACATGCCGCGGAGCGGCTGGGCCCGTGAGCCATGGCCACTGAGCCTGCGCGTCCAGAGCCTGTGCTCTGCAACGGGAGAGGCCACAACAGTGAGAGGCCCGCGTACCACAAAAAAAAAAAGAAAAAATTTCTTAAGATGAAAAATTAAATTATTGATCTGAGTCATTTCTTCTTTCCTAATATAAGTATTCAATACTATAAATGACCCTGAAAGCACTGCTATAGCTGTATCCCTCATATTTTGATGTGTTGTATTTTTATCTGTATTTCATACAGACTGTTTTTTCATTGGTTTTAGACTTCCCCTTTAACCCTGGGTTATTTAGAAATGGGATGTTTAATATCTAAAGATTTGAGAATTTTTTAGATTTATTCCTGTTTGACTTATAGCTAAATTCTATTATGCTATTAAAATGTAGCTATGATTTCTACTCTTTTAAATTGTTTGAGATATTTTTATTGGCTTATTTTATGGTCTATCTTGTTGAATATTCATATGTCTTTGAAAATAACGTGTATTCTACTGTTGGGTGAATTGTTCTATAAATGTCAATTAGGACTATTTGGTTGATAGTGTTCCAATCTTCTATACTCTTACTGTCTTTCTGCCTATTTGTTCTATCAATTACTGGGAAAGGATTTTTGATGTCTCAATTATAATTTTAGAACTGCCAACTTGTTTTACTAACTTCCATTTTTGTCTCATTTATTTTGATGCTCTGTTATCAGTAATATATATATATATATTTATGGTCATTATGTCTTATTGGAGAATTGACCCTTAATGATGATATACTGTCCCATTTTATTCTGGATAGTATTCCTTGTTCCGAAGCTGGCTTTTTCTGATATTAACATAGCTATTCAAGGTTTTGGGGGCTATTTTCATGGCATATCTTTCTCCATCTTTTTACTTTTAACTTATCTTTATCAGTATATATTAACTGCATTTCTAATAGACACAGTAGAATTGGATCTTGCTGTCTGATCCAATCTGACAATTGCATTCTTAAGAAAGTTATATTTAAGCCATTCATAAGTAACGTGATTACGGATGTCGTTGGATAAAAACTTTACTAAATCTCTAGCTGTTTTGTATTTATTTAATTTATTATATACTCTTGCTCTGCCTTCTTTTGCATTAAATAAACATTATATAGTATATCATTTTACCTCCACTATTGACTTATTACTTATACATCTCTTATAAAGTTTGTAGTAATTTCCTGCTAATTTAAAATATACATTGTTATATCTTTAATGAATATACCTTTAATTAATCAGGTTCTACCCTCAAATGATTGTTTCACCTATCATGTAAGCTCGTTAAAACTGGCCTTAATATACCCTAAGGCCAGTAGTGTCACTGTTCTTTCTGATTAAAACTTTTGTCTTGTGGAAATAAAGAGGAAGCATCAGGATGCATATACTTGTCCCACCCACATGACTGTGTTCCCCTTTCCGGTCTGTATCACCATAGACACTTCTTAGTTGATTTTTTAGACCCTTTGCTGTGAGAGGCCAATGGGGTTCATGAAGAAAGAGTCCTTCAGGGCATGCAGACTCCTCCAGTTTCTTCAGTGCAGTGTTGTTTCACATGGCATTGCCAGCCTGCAATCATCCTTCTTCAAGTATCTGCTCTTCTAGCATCTTACCAATTTTGTTTTGTTTTGTGTTGTTTTAAGAACGTGTTTTTTTTCTGTATATAGCAGTACTATTGTATTATTTGGAACATTAGTCTTCTCTTAGATGTCACTTTCTAAGAAAGACAACTTCACATCTGACTCTGACAAACTGTAAATTCTTAAGTATGTATTACCTGCTTGAATTGTCACATAATAGTAAATGTTACACTGAAAATATTTTATGATGAAAGACCTTTGGAATAAAATACCCTTGGAATATTGTAAACAAAGTTTTAACATATTAAACAGGGAAATTTTTAAACAGAAGTACTTAGTAAGTTTCTCACAACTTGACATAACCTTAAATACATACCTTACTTAGAATGATTGCTTCTATCATAGAACAGTCCTATGCTGAGATCTATACCATTATTGAAATAGCTGAAAATCAATGTGTTATTGGGAGATATATAGCCAGGTGTATATTCACATTGTCAGTATGCTTTATAATAAATGCTCAAGGACTTAAAATTATTATAGCTAAGTGATTTGCCCTTGACATTCAGGGATTACTGTTATGTATTTTGATTCTTGCATTTTATATAATAGTAAGTTCATTTGGTTCAGAGCCCTAAATGTTTCCAAATGACTACAATTTTTTCAATGCCAGCAGTTTGGAAAATAATTGCTTTGAATCTCATTTTTTTTTATTACCCATCATCTACACTATGCCACCCGGACAAGAGAACAGTGAAGTAAAAACACATTGTTGATTTTTTTGTGACATTACAATGTCTTCCCATTAATGTATATTGATATGGAGTTTTTTTAAGTGCAAGGACTAAGATCACTGAAAGTACAAAATAACATGCCTTAAATTTTGTTGTTTCTGGTAGATAGGCTCTGCTATAGAAATGCTGATTTGGAGGATAGTCACAAAAAGTCACAAAATCAGATATGTAAATTTTACATGGATTAGAATATACGAGCTCAAATTTAACTTAATCCTAATTTTAGAAAAGCTACAGAACTTAACAGATAGTCAAGTTAAAAGCTTATTATAATTTGTGATAAGACAAAAGATCATATATTCATACCATTCCACACTTCACAATATATAGGGCATGGAATTTCTAACACTCTTGATGTCTTTGGCTTAATCCCATAAAGTTAACATTAAAAACTTCAATATTTTTTGAGAAAGATTAACAATTTAAACAAATATTACATATGGTTTAGGATTTACTAAATGAAAATTGAAATTCCATTCTGAAATTTAGTGATTATTGATTTCTTCAATCCACATAAAATTAATTTCAGGACACCAAGGCACAGTTCGGTCAGATGAGCACAAATTTCCTTATTTTCTCTGTTCAATGTTAGACAAGAAATATTCAAATATAAACCATACTATCCTCTGTCTGATGATAGTGTGTCAGATGCAATGGTGTTCATCAACCCAATCTATTCAGCCCCACTGTTTTCCTAATCTTCTTTCATCTAAGGAAAGCAATGTAGCATGGTTCCAACAATTAGATGGAAACAAGTCACTGAGTTGAGCTTTTAGGAATGTTTTGAAGAATGGTGAGGCTCCATAGGCAGGTAGTTATGCTTTTACCCTTAGGCACTTTATGTTTTTTCCACCCTTCTTCTTTATGCTTGGAATAATGGCAGGTTGTTAGAAGATTATCAACCATACTATGAATGGGAGAATGGAATCCACATGCTAAAAATGGCAAAGCAGGAAGCTAGAATGTACCTGGGCCTTCAATGGCATTGGTCAGAAGCTGCATGTTTAAGAAAAACTTATAACAGCAACAAAACAACTAAGAGAGAAGAGGAGGATGAGAGAGAATGAGAGAGAGAGAGAGACTCAGAATGAAGAATGTTCTTTTATGTTTTTCTCCCTTGTTTGTACTCTTTCTTTGAAAAAGAAAACCATCATAGGATAAAGTGCTAAAAAAGTTCTCACTATTTACTTAACTTATTCAATATGCATTCCAGAAGAAAAAAAAATCATTACATGAAGTGGTTGACAGAATTGTAAAAATATCTCCCCAAGATTTTTTGTTTCCTAGCTGTTCAGTAAAGCACTGATACAGGTACTGCTGAGAAGAGACTTTCACATGGAATTAAGGTTACTAATCAATTGCTTTATATTAGGAAGGTTATCCTGGATTACCTGAGTGGACCTAATGTAATCATATGAGCCCTTAAAAGCTAAAGAGGAAGACAGAATCATCAGTCAAAGAGATGAAGCTTGAGTGACTTGAGGCATGAAAGGGACTTGACCCACTCTTGTTGGTTTGAAGATGGAGGAATGCGGCCAGGAGTCAAGGAAGGCTAGCAGCCTCTAGAAGCTGAGAAAGATCCCTGATGTCTAGCCAACCGGCAATACCAGCAAGAAAACAGGGACCTTAGCCCTACAACCACAAGGAAGTGAATCCTACCAATCACTCACACAAGCCAGGATGTGGATTCTGCCTTATAGCATCAAGAAAGGAACACAGCCATGTAGACACCTTGATTTTAGCCTTCTGAGACCCAAGGAAGCTAGACTTCAGACTGTGAAGGCACTGTGAGATAATGCCTGTGTTAAGTCTCTGAATTTGTGGCAATTTGTTATGGCAACATTATGAAACTAATAATCATAGTAATACAAGAGAACCTGTTTAGGACATTTGCAAAAAATGTCCTGACATATTAACCTTTCAAAAATTACTTTCATCAAATTATAAGGCACAGATCAGAGATCAAAACCCTGAAAAATTACTACTCAGAACTCAGTGTTTTAGTGGAGGCAGGGAAGTAAGGATCATGAGATGCAATCAGGGTAGATAGTGTGTGACTCTGTGGATGGTCCTTTGTGATTGAGTTTCCAATTGGAAGTTTGAAAAATAAATGCCAAAAAACTACACTACTTCAGAGTTTTCACTAGTGTCAGTTTCTAAAAAATCTTACATGAATTACTGTAATTTCAACAAAACATTGATTTTACTAACATTTTATATTGTTGTAACTCTAAGATTTGAACAATAATGTTTACGGTGAAATATAGGACATTTATAATTATGTGTTTTTAAATTTTTTGCATGTAAAAAGTAGGTTGATTGAGACTATGCAATCCCATCTATTCACTTTTTGTGATTATACTGAAGTGCCATTCTCTTCAAAAAAGAAGAAAATATAGAGAGCTCAGCTGAAATGAAAGGATTATAGTAGTATGAATTACTCATTCATATTAGTGATATATTCAACCAATCCAAAATATTAATTGAATAACCATTATATCCAATGCTTTTTATACATAAATTTACCTATATTGCCACAACACAATGCATATTTTGAATGCATTTAAATTATTTTACACACATATACAAAATAAGACTGCTGATGATTAAATTTCACCTCGAAGTATCTTATTAGGTGATTAAATAGTAGGTGGCACAGAGTACAGTGAATAGTACCAACTGTTATTTCATCACTCACTTATAATAAGAAAACATTGAATAAAGAGTCAGTGTTGTTTTTATCTGAGTTTCCCAAGCAAACAACAAAATACCTAATACGTAGGAACATAAAAATGCTGTTGGAGTGAACTGTATGTTAATAGTTACACGATTTAAGCAAGAACATGACCAAGGATAAATGTATAACTGAATAGTTATGTTCTGTCATTTTGATAAAAAATTTCAAAATAACACTAAAAAATCAAGTTTTATTCTCAATTATTTGCTATCGTTCATTCTCTAAACAAATATTACATGAGTACTTGCCATGTAGCAAGTATCCAAGACATTTAGGGAATGGAAACGAACAAAGAGAGTCTCTGGCTTTAAGAATTTCCTGGACATGTTAGAATGTTTGCCACATGCAATACCTGAAGATGTTTATCAGAGCTTTATTCGGCATGCAGCAAAGGGCAGAGGAGGAAGTGCTTAACTCAAGGTAAGTTGTTTATCTGCTGGGGGAAAATCAGTGAAATCAGCTGAGAAAAACTGTCACGTGATATTATGGTTTAGTTATTCTGAAATGGGAAATAAAAGAATATTTTATACAGAAATATTAAATTATTTTATGATGTGCAAATTAAATTCTTTGCATTGAGGTTTTTTAAAATGGCAATGTTAATCATGAACTTAAGAAAAAATATAGGCGAAAAAAGAGAAATGAGTTATATTTTTCAGGATTGGGCTGAGGGGAATATATTCCAGGCAGTGGCAACGGAAGATGCAACTTGCAGGGCTGTGAAAACTCATGGAACTTTTGAATGATGACAGGGAGTTCAGAGCCAGAGCAGAGAGGTTTTGTAGGCAGACAGGGATGAGTCTGAGAAGCAAGCAGGAGTAAGATCAAAAAAGTTCTCAAATATATTGCCAACAAGTATTTGACTTCAAGCTAGGCTCTGGGAACTCAATGACAGATGTGAATTGCAGAGGAATGACCATATTTCCATTTCAGAACAATCACACTGGCAACAATGTGGAGAGTCAGAAGGGAGGCCAGAATGTGAGCACTCAAATGAAGAAAAAATGAGCATGAGCCCAATGCCAGCAGAAATAGGGTGGAGGGGAGGGCTTCAAGAAAGGTTTAGGACGTAGAGTCTGTAAGACTTTCTGATTGATTTGAAATGAAGGGGAGGAACTGCCAAAGGAAGATTCAAGGACCACCCCAATTTACTGGTTAGCAAAACTTAACTTATCACACATACTTGTGATAACTATAAACTGAGATTTTAAAAAATCTTATTTATACTTGAATTTCAGAGTTAACCTAAACATTTCCTAATAAAACTTGCCTATAATTATGATTCCTTCTATTTTTTTCCTAATACTCAAAAGCAGTGATTTTACATTTCATGTAATCATGGTATAAGTGGCATGAGAAATACTAATTGCAGAATATTTACTTCAATAAGCCTTTTTCTCATGTGTTTGAATATTTCAAAACATAGTTCGTGACATTAAAGAAAAGATATAGTTAATTCTAAAAGGCACCATGAAATGCAAAAGTGCAACCTATACTTAAAAAAAACATGAAAACATTGAGTATTTGTCCACATACACTGCCCACTGATTTGCAGCAGCAGTAATTCATGTAAAAGCTATCATGTAATATACATGAGGTTGCTTTTCTACAATCTTGCAGAAAGGATACTTGGAAGTATCCTTTTGTACCAAAACTGGAATCATTTTTCTGATGATAGGGTAAAGTAAGGTGAAGCTTTGCATTTCATGAGTAGTCAGTAAATGTAGGTGGGTGAAATCATTTATTCCTTTCAAACAGATCACAAAATGTGTTATTCTTGATGATTTCCAACAATATTGTAAGTCCTTGAAGTAGCACATGTATTTGCAGAAAAAAAAAATATACACATAAGCAAAGCAGGGTGAAAGAAACAAAAATTTACCCATGATCCCAATAGCGATTGTATATATATCTGAAAGAGAGAGAGAGAGGATGCTAGCTAACTGACTAGGTAATCAGACTCCCTAAGCAAAGTCTACCATTACAGGGATTCTAGGAATCTAGGGGTGGGCAGGAATATAGTGATTCTAGTACGTCATAGTGCTTAGTCACTGGGGAAGCAGTCTGGCAAGAACACATTGGCCAATCTTGGGGCAGCTGGAGGCTGTCAACCAGCTATCCTTCCTGCAGAAGTCTTCCTTGAATAGAGATGTAAGCAAGACACCTCCCATCCATCCCTTGCTTCATACAGATTCTCTTCTCTGTGCATGAGGTTTGGAAAACAGCTCCTTCATCATTTTCTTTTTAAGCTTTGTATATGCATTTTTCTTTTGAACCAGAATCATTTTTTTAATTAACTTTTAAAAATTTTTGGCCGTGTCCAGTCTTTGTTGCTCTGTGCAGGCTTTCTCTAGATGTGGCGAGTGGGGGCTGCTCTTCATTGTGATGAGCGGGCTTCTCATTGCAGTGGCTTCTCTTGTTGTGGAGCACAGACTCTAGGCACACGGGCTTCAGTAGTTGAGGCATGAGGGCTCAGTAGCTGTCGCTCACGGGCTCTAGAATGCAGGCTCAGTAGTTGTGGCACACGGGCTTAGTTGCTCCGCGGCATGTGGGATCTTTCCGGAACAGGGCTCAAACCCGTGTACCCTGCATTGGCTGGCGGATTCTTAACCACTGTGCCACCAGGAAAGTCCCTCCTCCATAGTTCTTGTCCGTGTTTCTGAGGAGAAACTTATGAGAGGTTAGTGGGAAGAGGTACAGACACCATTGCTGCAGGTAGGTTCAGGGTACCATTAATACTCATCCTCTCCCTCCTCAAACACCTATACTAATTTCCTCCTACCCTGAATTATTACCACAGGATTTGGTAGCTTACCTGGCTTTATGACCCAGGATTAGCTATATAATTTTCTGTGTTCAGTGCAAAATGAAATGTAGGACTCCTTGTTCAAAAATTACTAAGAATTTCAAAACAGTGACAGCAGAGCAATAGACCAAGCATGAGGTTCTTTTAAGTATGGGGCCCTTCATTTGACCTGTGGGACTGCCCAGGTCAAATGCCCATGAATCTGGCCCTGTTGTGGCCCAAACTTAAATTTCTAAAGGGACTGAGACCTTGGTAATCACCCCTCTGTCTGGCTGGGGTCGCTGCATCCATCCACTCACAGGTACAACTGGGTAAGTTCCAAATTTCATAATGAGAATGCATAATCATTACTGAACTGAGCATGAGGAATTGGATTAATATCATGATTTTAGGTGTGGAAATGGTAAATAGGAGCTTAGAATTCACTAAATTATAAAACTGAAGAATGTTTCAATGTTTTTGCCAGTTGAATGGTATTCTTTTAACAATGTTACTTTGTTTTCATATGTGATGGGAACCTCCTAATTCCTGAAAAGACCTGTGACTTCTGAAAAAAATAAACAATATCTTGAAGTTTTGTGACTTCACACCTACTTTGTAAACTCATTGAGCTGAAGATTGGTGTTTAAAATTCTTGTGTTCTCGAGTGGACAGCTTGTGAAAAAAATTGAGGAAAAAATAATACTGGAAAATAAGAAATTTGTTTGGTAAAGTATAAAAATATTCTATTGGAGAAGTGAATATGGCCTGTGCATTACTTATTAATAATAACAAATATTTACAAAGCACCTTCTAGGCACTAGGAAAAGTTCTAATTGCTTTACATTTTTTTTATTATATGATAAATGCCCCCATTTTATGGATAAGGAAACAGAATAAGTAAATATAGGTAAAAATTTAAGAGTTACAGTCTTAATCAGTTTTTAAAATTAATTACAAATTAATAAAATTCATGTTCTGGTATAAATTAAATTGTGTTTTGAATCATTTACTTTTAAAAATTTTGTTTTAATTTTACTCAAAGAGAAAAAATATACTCCTGAGTTTGATTAGAGAGAAAAGCGGTCACATTTCAGGAACTAGGTAATATATGATCTTTATATACAATGCCAGCACCCAGGAAGAGACTGCCTATCATAAGTTGTTTTTTCTCAAAATAACAGCTTTATGGAAATATAGTTTACTTACCATACATTTTACCACTTTAAAGTGTGCAATGTTTAGCATTAGCGGTTAAGTGTTCATTGTTTGGTGTATTCACAGAGTTCTGCAAGCATCACCACTATCTCATTTTGGAATATTTGCATCACCCCAGGAAGAAATCCTTTAGCAATCTCTCCCCTGTCCTTCCTCTTCTTAACTCCTATTAAATTCATAAGTTTTTCAAAATTGAAAAAAGTCACATTGAATCCTAACCTGAGGCCCCATTTTTTGTTTGTTTCTTTGTTTTTAAGCTGTGAGAGACTGATTTGAAGTTTATGATAATTTTGTTTTTAAGAGATTTACAATGCCAAATTACTGAGTGTTTGATAGTAATGTTAATTTAAATGTGTTACACTAGATATAACAAAATTCAGATTTTTCCTTATGTAGTATGTTTAAGATGGGTTGCTTGTATATTTTAACCCCTTAACATGACTCTGCATTGAATTTCTATGGCAACTGCATTTCTGCAAAAACATAAAAACATTCAGAGGCTGTGCCCTCTCTCTCCTTTTCCTGTTGCCTTTCAGATCAGGAGAACATGTCTCTCCAGAAGTCACTGGAATGCCCTACATACATTTATTATTATTGCTATTTCCATCCCCCAAATTAATATCAAAACTACCATGATAGATTTGTAAAGAAACCATTTAGGACTACTCATGAGAAAGAAAATTATCTTGGATAATGACAGAAAAGAAAAAAAAAAGTACAGTTAGAAGATAGGAAGTCAAATTCAAACTGTTTGGCCTAATCCTGAATGTATCATTTTCATTATATAGTCAACTTCTGCTGTGCCCACTTGACTTTATGGCTTAATGATATGATTATGCCCAGTTGATGATGAGTAGCTCTGGTCATAGGATCACCCAAAATCCTAGTCATGTTTAAATAGAACATAGTGGTATGTGAGAAGCTCTTACTCAAACTAAGAGTAATTTACTGTCACAGCAACCAAGACTTTGTCCCCCAACTTCAATTAGGCTATGATGTTTTATCATAATATTTCATTCTTCTCAGATTTCCTATCTTTGGTTATAGGACCAGATGGTTTCACTGGTGAATTCTACCAAATATTATAAGAAGTCATACCATTCCCTCTCAAACTTCTCCAAAACACAGATGAGGAAAGAACACTTTGAAATTCATCTTACAAGGCCATCATTACCTGATACAAAAGCCAGACAAGGATATACAAAAAAATTAAATTACAGGTCAATATATGTGATGAACATAAATGCAAAATTACCCAATAAAATATCAGTAAATCAAATTCAACAGTACATTAAAAGGATCATACACCATGATCAAGTGGGCTTTGCTTCTGGGATGCAAGGATGGGTCAACACTTGCAAATTAATCAATGTGATTCACCACATTACAAAATAAAGGATAAAATCCTGTGATTATCTTGATAGATGCAGAAAAAGCATTTGACAAATTCAACATCTTTTCCTAATAAAAAACTCTTAACAAAGTGGATATAGAAGAAATTTATCTCAACATAATAAAGGCCCTATATAACAAGCCCACAGCTAACATCATAATCAGTGATGAAAAGCTGAAAGCTATTGCTCTAAGATCAGGAACATGACAAGAATGCCTGTTCTCACTATTATTTAACACAATACTGGCAGTCCTAGTCAGAGCAATTAGTCAAGAAAAAGAAATAAAAAGCATTCAAATCAGAAAATAATAATTTAAATTGTCTCTGCTTGCAGATGATATGATATAATATTTATAATAGACTTCACCAAAAGACTGTTATAACTAATAAACAGTTTCAGTAAAGTTGCAAGATACAAAATCAATATACAAAGGTCAATTGTGTTTCTATACACTAATAATACCTATCAGAAAGAGAAATTAAGAAAACGATCTCATTTACAATTGCATTAAAAAGAATAAAATACTTGGTAATAAGTTTGATCAAGGAGGTGAAGGATTTGTACACTCAAGAATTGTTCCAGATTGAATGTTGAGCATCTTTTCATGTACCTGTTGGCCACTTGGGTGTCTTCTTAGGAAAATGTCTACTTAGTTCTTCTACCCATTTTTTAGTTGGATTATTTTGTATTGAGTTGTATGAGTTCCTTATATATTTTGGACATTAACCCTTTACTCTGTATATGGTTTGCAAAAATTTTCTCCCATTCTGTAGGTAGCCTTTTCATTTTGTTGATTGCTTCTTTAGCTGTGAAGAAGCTTTTTAGTTTGATATAGTCCCACTTGTTGATTTCTGCTTTTGTTGCTTGTGTTTTTGGTGTCAAATCCAAAAAATCATTGCCAAAATCAATGTTAAGGAGCTTTCCAAAGGAGAAACTAACGCACCTTTGTAAGCAATTATACTCCAATAAAGATGTTAAAAAGAAAAAAACCAAACAAACAAAAAAAGAAACATCCTCACAGATACACCCAGAGTAATGTTTGACCAAATATCTGGCCACCCTGTGGCCCAGTCAAGTTGAGGCATAAAATAAACCATCACACCTTCCATAAAACTCATTTCTTTGAAGAACAATTAGCAGAACAGGAATGTTTTTGAAACCCATATACACTGGCAGAAATATATAATAATAATTTATTCTAGTGACAAGACCAGTGATATTCTCAGGATGGAAGCTATTCAAAATAGTTAACTTGTTACCAGGTAGATAGTAAATCTCAAGAAATTATGTAATTTTGGAGCTTGGTTTTGGTCTCTTTTTCTTACAGGTTGGACATTTGGCAGTAGCAGTAGCTAGATTAGCCTTAGTTAGTGAGAATCCATGCTGTTGGCCTCTCCCTCTGCCATCATGACCACTCCATCCTCTAAACAGGGTCTCATGAAGGCCTTCATAGTACTAACTATTTGAAGAGATTAACATGCTATCCTGAAAGCAATGGATTCATGTGCTGCGCTCTGCACTGTTTAGATAGTCCGAGATCCCTTTGGATTACATTAGAGCAGAGGAAAAGGAATTACAGCTCAACAGCAAAATTTGCAAGTGTTTATTACACATTTGAAGTGAGCAAAAACTCTCCCTGATCCTCTTTTCTTACTGAAATAGAAAAGAATGCATATGCCAAAACAGTGTCCATATACCAGAACCTGAGGCTCTATCTGTTCTAACAAAGTTACCACATCCATCATGGCAACTTCAATCAGGGCAACTACTGGGCTGAGCTTGCAGCTGTCTACAGTCACCTTCCAGGATCCATCTGGTTTTTGCAAGATCATTGCTAGGTAACTTAACTGGGGATGTGATAAGGACCACCATCCTTGCATCTGTTAGAAACTCATGGCTGATATAAATCTCCTAAACTCTATATAATACATATATGATACAATTTTTATTTATATATTTTTACTTACTTTCTCATGACAGGAACAGTTTCAGAGGCTTCCATGTGGCTTTCCCTATTTTGGTAGTTATCTACAACCAAGGGCCCAATCTGGAAGTTGTACTAACTTCCAAGTATGTTAATACCAATTAAACATTCAGGGTCCAGGGAAATGACCATCAGGTGGTCTATGTAAGTGATTTATTACCTGTCTCCCATATGCCCCCATACATATAGGAAGGCCACAATAATGTTTCAAAGTATTCGTAGTTCAATATCACAGAAACCCTATAACCTATACCAACAGTGCTAAAAATATGAGTAATCCCCATCTCCCAATTTATAGTCAAGTGAGTAAATGGCCATAATTTTCTTGAGGAAAAATGCAGCAAATCATTGCTTTGTATACATGCTGTGGTATTGCAATTGTTCCACTTGGAACCACTGTTTAGTGGGCTCTGATTCTGAACAATGGTCCCCAGTCTGAAACCTATGCAAGGAATCATGACATATTTATTAGGGTGGCTATCCTCAGACGCCCAATCACCAAACCTTGATTTCTTCTGCTGGTTCAAGCTGAGTAGTGACTTTGTCAGCCACCAATCTATTTTGCCCCTAGGGAGGTCATATTCTATTAACCATCCTTGTAAGTCCCTGTGTATCTGGTTCCCAGGGCTATTACTCCAACTTTGCTAGTGATCACAACATATGTGGTTAAGTACCACCTGGTTACTGACAGTTAACTGCTGCCACCTACACTCTACTATTTTAAAGTCCATTCATGGACATTGTTTTCAGCTAGATAAATTCTGTAACAGTATTTTCTATCTCCAGCCCTAAAATGAAAAGTAGAGACACTACTGAATTTTTTTTTTTTTTTTTCTGTACACGGGCCTCTCACTGTTGTGGCCTCTCCCGTTGCGGAGCACAGGCTCCGGACGCACAGGCCCAGCGGCCATGGCTCACGGGCCCAGCTGCTCCGCAGCATGTGGGATCCTCCCGGACCGGGGCACGAACCCGCGTCCCCTGCATCGGCAGGCAGAACACTCAACCACTGCGCCACCAGGGAAGCCCCTGAACTTTTTAATGATGCTGCTTCCTGTCTCACCAGGCCATTCATATGGCCTTGATAAATTTTGTGTCCTTGGGCCTTCCCAAGGAACATAACCATCATGCTTATCTTCTGACTGTACATATTACATCCATTCTAGCATGTCTCCTTCTCTGAACTTTTTAATTTCTTTATCCATCATCTGACATTGCAGTTCATGCACTTCAATTTTGCTCAGCTTGGCCACTGTGTGTACCATGCCATGTACTGGGAGCCACCTTATTAGTTTGTACAATCTCCTGAGGTTCTTTCCAGGACACTAAATCCTTTATCTCCAAAGAATATTCTCAGGTAAATAAATTCTTCCCTTTCCAATTCTATGTTCCAGTCCCTTTGATAAAGAATCTTCTAACACAGTGCCACTCATACATCCCAGATGGCTACTGATACATGTCAGATAGGTTTGCAGCATCTTTAAATTACACTACTTTGTTTATGAAGCCAAGTGCATCCTCAGTTGCTTGATATTGTGACTTAAAACCTAGGTATAAGCCAAGTGGCCAGGAGGGAAAGTGAGGGCAGATCTTGAGTGGTATATCTGCTGCCTTTCAGGATTATTGAGATGACTGCTCTTAGCAAAAAGGAATGGAACACTTCTGCAGGCTTAGAAGGTTCAGAAGAGTCAGAGGAATCAAAATCTTCAGGAGCAATCATCCGCATGTCTACATTCTGTGTGTTAAAGCTTCAGATTTTCCCAATGGGGGCAATGCCCTTGGTATAACAAATCTGCCAAGTTTAACCTCCTTTGAAGTTAGTCACACAGACTAATAAATCTCAGGCCTCATGTTTGGCTTTCTCTGCACTCCTGCTGCAAAACGAGGGCTTCTTTGCCTCTACCAAGGAGTCCCTTTGGCTTTCACATCTCATTTTTATTTCATTCTTATTTTCTTTATCATTCTATTATCATTCTGTAGAGAAATTATAGCCCATAAGAGTGTGACAGAGAGGGGACTGGAATTATAGAAACTGAGGAAGGTATTAATGGTCTCCTTGCTCCTGGATGAATTCATGTCCATGTTCATAAGAGTGCACTCTCACTTGTGAATCCCATCATATCACTTCCTTTCCCTAATCTCTTCAGGATAAACCATATATATATATAACAAGACTGTATTATCTATTCCCCACCGAAATAGTAAACTCATTTCCTGTTGCTCCCTTTTGTGGCATTTTAAATTCTCAAAAAATATGTAAATATAGAGAAGATCAATAATTATCAACATATGTCCAATCGTGTTTTGGCTCTGCCCAAAACACGATTACTTTAAGGTTACTTTAGGATTACTTCAGAGCTACTTTAACCCCTGAATAGTATACATGAAAATCCTAAACATAACATTTCATCGGGGAAAAAATAGCATAAGGACTAAAAAAATACAAAATAAGACAAAAGCTTTTCCAGCTATCCACCCACAAATTTAACAATAAACCCTTAATATTAAAAAATCTAGTCAGTGTATATATCTGCATGATGTATCATAATTTATTTCCAAAGTTGTTTTATTGAAATCAGAATCCCAACAGGGCTCAGAATATTGATAGCTTGGTTGATTATTCTCTTGTCTTTAAGTCTATAGGTTGTCCCTCTCTCTTTTTTCCATGAAGTTTATTCTTCCTTGTGGGTGGTCATTTGCCTTGTAGAGTTAACAAAATTTTGCATTTTTCTGTGTGTATTCCTGTTTTATTTTTAACATATTTCTCCGATTTTCATGTTTTTCTTTTTTAACAAATTAATGATCAGGAACTACAGTTTTGATTCAGATTTGATTGGTAAGAGTTCTTCATAGTTGATGTGCTACACTTCTTATTTCTTCACATTAGGGAGCACATAATATCTGGTTGTCTCAAGTTTTATGTTCTTAAAATTAATCACTAGGTTCATTCACTTAAAATCCCCCTCGATGTGTTATGATTCTTAAACACTAATACATTTAGATGTACTGTTTTCTCTATGGTTTTGAGTGCCCACAGCATACTTATATAGCATTATAATAATTATTTTAAAGAAATAAAGCAATTAACAAGGATTAATGTGCAAGAATGCTTATTATAGAATGTTTGGGGATAGAAGAAATTAGAAACACATTTAATATCAAGTAATAAAGGCACAGATAAATTATGTGGTACTTGCATAAGATGGAATGTTTTGTAGGTATTAACATGCTTTCAAAAAATATTTAATAACATGGAAAATGTTCTTAATGTAATGCTACATCAAAAAGTGCTGAAGACACAGATTGTTCCTTAAGAAAATACAAAAGCTTATCAAATGTAATTTCAAGAGCAAAGAAATAATATGTAATTTTAACTTCCTAGTGTTTCTGAGCGTCTGTAAATATACTAAATTTTAATTTAGGATAATGGATAATAAGAACCAATATTACTAAATATCAACAAACTGATTTGTAATTATATATGGCTGAATAAAGTTGTTTCTTTTGCCCTTTTCTCAGTAATTTGGTGCCAACAACAAAAGTAAAAATTAATGAAAAATATTTTAAGTGCATCTTCAGTAAGAATAAAAAATACTTTTTTACCTCTCAAAAGAAGATTTTGTTAGCATAAGGAAATATGACCAAACTGAGGAAGAACCGTGAGATCATAAGATTAACAATACAGATCTCAATAACACAAAACAAAGTTCTAAAATTAGGTGACTATCCTTGTGTTTCCTGAATTAAAGTTTGGGAAAAGGAGCAGGTTTCTTCAGGAGAATTAATGAGTGCTAAGAAAACACATCGAAACCAAATTGTATGGATAAGGTTTTCTCGTATAGAATTGCTGGCATAGCAACCAAGTGAGGACAACTCGAAATCCCCATAAGAATGACAAATAAATTATGAAGAATCCAGAATATGTGCTATGAAGGTATTTTGAAAAAGTTATAAATCTATAAACAGACATGAAAAAGTCTCTAAATCTTACCATCAAATAGAAAGCAAAATCCAAAACAATACAGAATATTAGTCCAATGTTTATATTTCCATCAATTTGAATAGTTTACATTTAACAAATTTCATGAATTAAACATATAGACAAAACATTCATATTATTTTTATTTTAAATTTTGTTTTGTTGAACACCGGTTAGTTTGAGCATTTCATTGTATTTATCACATTTTTTACATTTGCTTTCCTGAATTTCTTCTTCCTGGCATTTATTCAATATAATATTTACCTTTCTTTTTTAATGAAATCTTTGCCCCTATATTGATTATTTTGCATTGCAGAAGTTATTTCTCTATTTTGAGATTTGTTTAAACTTTTTGAAGCTTTTGGTGTTTAACCAAATCATTATGTCTGCTTTTACTGTGTAGCTCAGAGTTTGTTATCTCCTGTATTATTTCAGTAATTTTATGCTCTATATATTTAAGTTTTATTCCATCTGAATTTTATTTTGATTTGTATCTTAAAATCTATATAAGGAGACCAACCATCTGCTAACTAAAATGTACATATGTATTTTGCATTATCATATCATGATATTTGTGCCCTACAGAAATCTCTGAATAAAGCATACTACTGTAGTTGAGGGGACGGGCAGGGGGACAGCGTGTCCTTAAAGAGAATAACTTACCATCAAGAGAAGAGTAGGTCCTTCGAGAGAAAACAGAAACCTAACAGAAAATGTTAACTTGCTGGACAAGAGAAAACACGTTTCAAGTTTCTCCTTAACCACTATTCTACAGAATGCCAAGCACTTGAGAGTATTCACTTTTGACAGTAGGGGATAGAGTGTATTAAATAATTTTGATACTCACTAGCTGATCCCATGAAGATGGGCTGCTGCTTCGGTTGCTTTGGAAAACCATAAATATCTATTTAAAACTCAGTTTGTGAACATCTGTGGTTAAGTTAACCAAATATTTTATCAACGTTTCTTCATGCATTCTCAGTTCCATGAGGTGAAAACGTGCTTCATTTTTCCCCCCTCAGTCCACCATTCCCCAGAGGAAAGTTCTCCTTCGTTTGCAGCAGATCAAATGTTGGGCAATTATCAGCTTCATCTTGACTTGTGTCTTCAGAAGTGTTGAAAGGAATCTGAAACTAGTAACTGATAAATAACTATGTCACTTTCTGGATTAAAAAAAATCTTGTAATTTGTAAAAGTGACTGTTTCATGAAGTTACAATTTTCTGTAGATTGGATTTTATTTTCCACCTTCTTTCACTTAACTATTTTCTCATCACACCTAGTTTCTATTATTTTCTTCTGAATTCTGAGAAAAATTGAGTATGTATGTATGCCGAGTATGTATTTCATTGCATTGATTTTCTAAGGAACATAACTTGCTGCTTACTGCTATCACAATGATTTTAAATTTGATAATTCTGTTTTTAATCAGGAATAATAATTTCTTTTTAATCTCTAGAATAATAAAGAGGCAATGATAGCTTTGAATCAGGTCGAAAATGGAGTGGTGGCTAGACTCTGGGTTTCTGGGGTTCTAGGTATGTCCCAGCCACATCTGGGGCTTCCCATGTCTAGAGGTGCCTCAAGCAAGGAGGGCTTAGCTCACACTTGGAAGGCCCCTATTTACTTTGTCACGTTCCCCAGGGTGGGAGTCAGCTTGCTGAACGCTTTCCCGTTTGCACCAGAGAAAACATAAGAACCCAAGTTTTTGTCTATCCCCATCTCTGCGTCAGGTCCAAGCCCTTTTCCTAGATATATGGTAACCATTCTTTATTCCATAACCCTCATTTGAAGCCACTTCTGACCTGCAATGAAGATGAATAAAGAAAACCTGGACCATTGTTCTACATCATGGACCACAGCTCACATTTGGACTATTCTTGCACATGGACCAGTAAAATGTATAGGACCTTAAGCCCATGTTCTTTATTTGCATCAAATGATGACCAGTAGACTGATTTTCCATCACTTTTCTTGTAGCAGGAGATGAATTAAATAAATAACTTAGGTAAAAAAAGAAAAGGAGAGAAAAAAAGGTAAAGTTAAGAGGAAGACCATGTATCACTCCCCCTTTTCTTGTTGCCCTAGATTCCAACCTTCCAAGCAAGGAATCATAACATTTATATATATATACACACACACACACACACACACACACACACATATATATATAACATATACATGCACATATATATATACACACGTTATTTATGTTTTGTGCAAATAAACATTCTGCACACTATATAAAAGACAAAAATTGATCAGTTACAATTAAAGTTCCCACTACTCAGCACTGTGCAAAGAGAAAATTGGAAAAATCAGTTCGAGATTAGTTCTCATTCTGATGCAATGGTCTCAGCAGAGGTGGATCTAGAGGAAGTGTAAGGTGGCAGGTCTTCTATGATGAATGGCTTATTAGAGGAGAGTATGAATTGGTAATAAAAAACATGGGATTTCAATTCACAATACTGATATAATTTGTGAGGTGAAAATAGCTAAGAATTTTTCAAAAATAATGACAGACACCAAACCATAGATCAAGGACTCAGAGGAGTCCAAGTGGGATAAATAATAAAAAAACTTTCACCTGGCATGTTGTGTTCAAACTACAGAAAATCAAAGAAAAAGTCTTGAAACACACACACAGAAAAACAACACCTTACCTATGAAGAAAGAAGTATAAGATTTATAGCAGACTTCTTGTCATCAACAATGCAAGCAAAAAGAGAGTGGAGAGAAGTATTTAAAGTGTTGAAATAAAGGAATCACCAAGCTAGAATTCTGTATTAAGGAAAATTGTTCCTCAAAAATGAAGGAGAAATAAAGACTTTCTCAAATGAACAAAACTGAGGAATTTTTCACCAGTAGATCTGCCTTTCAAAAAATGTTTAAAGAAGTTTAATTTTTTTAAAGCTTAGAGAAAGAAAATGATGCAGGTTAGAAACTGAGATCTACATAAAGAAATGAAGGGCATTAGAGAGGGAACACATAAAGGTAAAATAAACCCTTTTATTTTTCTTTTTCTTACTTGATTTAATATAAGTGTTCAAACTAACAACAGCAATAATATACTGGATGAGTATAGCTTATTGATAAGTGAAATGAGTGACATCAATGTTAGAAGGGATGAATACGAAATATTTTAAGGTACCTACACACTCATAAAATAATATAGACCTATTTAGAAGTGGACTTGTAAATACATGTTGTCAATACATGTTGCCATCCTTAGGGCAACCAATAAAATCATTTTTTAAAAAGAAGTATAACTGATTTATTAAGAAATGAGAGAAAACAGAATCATATAAAATGCCCAATTAAACCAGATAAGGCAGAAAAGGGTAGAATATTAAAAAATAAGAAATAAGAAGTGCAATGAATAGAGAACAGTACAGAAAGGGGAGAGATTAATCCAACTATACACATAATCACTTTAAATGTTAATGGATTAAATGCAACTATAAAAATTAAAAACAGAAAATGACAGAGGGGATTAAAAAACAACTGACTATATGTTGTCTGCAAGAAACCCACTTTAAAAAGAAAGACATAGATTATAAGTAAAGTGATGAAGAAAACTATACCACACTAACACTAATGAAGGGAAAGCTGGAGTAGCTATATTAATGTCAGGCAAAGCAGACTTCAAACAAGGAAAATTATCAGGGATAGAGAGAGGCATTACATAACGATAAGGGGGTCAATTTTCTAAGAAGACTTAATCCTTAATGTGTATGTGCATAACAGCAAAGTACCAAAATAAGTGAGGCAAAAACAGATAGAATGGCAAGATGAAATAAACAGCTCTATTATTATAGTTGGAGACCTCAACAGACCTCTATCAGTAATTGACAGATTCTGCTTACAGAAAATCAGTGAGCATACAGTTGAACTGAACCACCATCATTATCAACTGTATCTAATTGACATTTATAAAGTACTTATCCAACAGCAGAAGATTACAGTCATCCCTTGGTATCTGAGGGGGATTGGTCCAGGAGCCCCTGCATATACCAAAATCTGCTGATGCTCAAGTCCCTCATATAAAATGTAGTAGTAAAATGAATGGAAATTTCAATCCAAGTTGATTGAATCCACAGATGCAAAACCCAAGAATTTGAAGGGCTAATTAAAATCACAATAAATACATTAAACGTAAGATTTAATTTAGCTAAATAGACAATTATTATTTATTTATGACATACCCAATTTAACAGGACATAGAAAGTCTGAAGTGACAGAAAGAATCTAAGGGGAGAATACTGATCAAAAAGAAATGGATTTAGTTATAATAATATCAGAAAAAGAAGTCAAAAATACTATCAGGGATTAAAAGATATTTACTATGATAAAATGTATGAATCATTAAGACCTAGTAACTCCAGCTTCTCAAGCTTCTATAAATATAGCAACTCAGTCTTCACAAGGGAAAATTGAAAATCCACAAACTGGGAAATGTTCTCACACTTCTTTCACTTAATGCTATGTCAAAAAATATTTATAGATATAGATAGGTAGATGACAGATGGATGAATGGATGTGTGTGTGTGTGTGCACATGCACATGCATATGTGTATCTTATAAGAGTCTTGAATCAGCAACTGAATTATTGAATCTGACACTGACCTGGGGTAACATTCAGACACTTCAAAAACATCTAGATAAGTGGTCTGAGGTATCAATAACATCTATTAAACAGAAATGATACCCTCTCAAGTTGTTAGCATGAGAGATATGGAGGTCAGGTGATAAGCTGAGTTCTGACCCAAGCCCAACTCACAGTGTGCTCACCGGTTCATAATGAAATTTGTGGATATTTGTCCCGTTCCTGATATATAAGTGGAAAAAACACAGTTAGTGATAGAACACCCCTTGTCTTGCTTTTCAAATTTGTGTAGGAAAGCCAAATGAAACTGAACTGAACTCGTCTCCCATTCCAACAAGCTTGAAATCAACAGCAATACTGCATTTCTGGAATTATTGAAGAGATGTGTATTACTGTCAAAGATATGAAAAATGTAGTAGTTGTGATTCCTAGATATCCCCATTTAATTTGCTTACATGGCTTTAGCACAACAGTGATGGATCATGGCACATAAACATGGACTCCTGTATATTTAACAGGTGGCAGCCTGATTTTGAATCGAAACTGCTATGTCTACATATGATACCCTGACTAAAAAAGCTTATCATAGACATTACCATTGGAGATTTAGGTGTGCATCTATTGGTTTGGAAAATAATAAGTAAATTTTCAATCTCCATTAAGTGTGTGTGTGTCTACGTGTGTGTGTTTATATGGTAAGGACCAAGGACGATAGTTCCACCTTCACGGTTTTATATAAGTATTATATCAACTCTCTTGCTTTCTACATAATACTGTATATAGGGCATTTATGATCTCAATAATCCATAGAAGATACCAGTAATTTGCTATATTGATTACATCAGAGTGCTCATTTAACCCCTTTGGGCCCCCACGGGAGTGGAGGAAGACTGGACAGAGAGGGAGAAGGGGCCATTGAATGTACAGTATTTACTATGGGATTTAACTCCTCAAAGGCCTCCCAGTAGCTTCAGATCTGCTCAAAAATCCTTCATGTCCTGCTGGTTTGCAGCGAGTGGCTCACAGCTTCAAGGCCTCCTCTGCCAGATGGAGAACTATTTCAAACATCCTGCCTCTCTTTTGTACTGTAGCAATGCAGACAGGAGACCTGACCCCATTTTCAGGTTCTAAAGAGAAATTCTAAGTACCTGAAAGACTGAGGAACATGGTGGCTTTTATTTAAGATGTGGAGATAGAGAGCACATACCTGGACTTGGGCCTGCAGCAGCACCAAATTGCACCAAGAGTTCCCTTCATTTTCTCTCGCATCTCTGTTTCTCCTTTTCTCTCTGCTGGATTAGCCTCGGGGACTCCAAGTTCTTCATTGTGTGGTCCTGGTACCAAGATTCTCCTGGGAATTATAAAGCTATTCACCTTCTACATCGAGCACTTCTTATTTTTTCCCCAGCAACATAAGTCATCCTTAAGAGGAGTCAGGGTGCTAGCTCTTAAATATATTTGTCATCCCTTTGTACATTAAATTCTCTTTCTTGGAGACTGCTCCTGACATGGTATTCACCGTGCTCTCAGCTGGCCTCCTGAAGTTCTGCCCTGCCTTCCCCACCAGGTACAGTTCAGGAGCTGCCTACCTCAGGGTGATAGGTTATCTTCTAGTTGCTTTATTCCTTTCCGTTTTACATTTAGAGAGTATAATGGGAATACATAAACTTCTCTGTGACCACAGCTTTATTTGCAACCCACAGGTTTTGTTATGGCATTTTCATTATCATTCAATTAATAAAATTCTAATTCCCATTGCGACTTTATCTTTGACCTACATAATGATCAGAAGTATGTTTTTAATATCCAACTATTTGGTAAAATATTGGTTATATAGGTTTAAATTTCTTGCTTATTCAGAGCCTTGTTTTATAACCAGAATATAGTCAATTTTATAAATGTGCCATGTGCACCTAAAAATTTCTGCATAATATATATATTCCATCATTGTTGGTGCAGTGTTTTATGTAAATTTAGGCCAAAGTTTTTAATGATGGTATTCAGATCTTCTATAATCTGCTGATTTGTTGTTGTGGTTCTATGTTCCTGATCTAGGTAATTCAGATTTTTCTACTTAGATTTTTGGAATTTCCCTTCATATATTGCATTGAAGTTTAGACTTATAATATATTCCTTGTAAAGTAACAGTGGGTTTTATTATCCTGCCTTATCGCCAGTGATACTTTTTGCTTTCAAATCTATGTTAACATTAAAAAATCTTCTTCAATTTTACTTATTGTTGTTATGACATAATTTTTGAATCCTTTCATTTTCAATCTGACTCTTGTCTCTCGTAGGTGGCATAGAATTAGGTTTTGGGTTTGTTTCAATAATCCTTGTCCTTTAATTTCAGTATTTACAGTTAATGTATTTTCTTATAGACCGTTTACTCCTTGTTTACTATTTGTCCCACCTTGTTATGTTCCTTTTGCTCTTCTTTCTTCCTTTGAGATTTCTTCAAATTCCATTTTCCCTTGTATTAGCTTGTTATTTTTACATAAGTAGCAGTTACACGTGTACCATGACTTATTAGCTCTTTTACTGCTTCTCAAACAATGCTGAGATCTTAAATTTCTTTTACTACTTTTTCCTCTTCCATTTGTTTTAATGCATTCTAATTTTTGATATATTTTATTATTACTCTTTTGTGCTGTTAGATTTTACTTAGGTTTATCCACTTATTTATCCTTTCTGTTATACATAATTCTTTATAAAGTCCTTATTTTCATCTGTGATAATCTTCCTTCTGCCTGCAGGTCTCCCTTTAGAATTTAATTCAGTCAGTTCTGATGAGAACATATTTTCTAAATTTTGTTTGTCTGCAAATTTCCTTATTTCATCTTTCCTTCCAAACAACATTTTCTCTGCCTCTAGAATTCCCAATGGGCAGTTCTTTTCTTTAGCACTTAAAAATGTTATTCCATTATTTTCTAGTATCCAGTCAGTTTCGCTGAGAAGTAAGCTGTAATCTTAATCCTATTGTTCCTTTGAAAGTAATCTCTCTCATTTTCCTCGGGCTGCTTTTAAGATGTCATGTTTTTCTTTGCTGTTCATGAATTGTACTGTGGTGATCTTAGGTGTGGTTTTCTTTGTATTTGTTCTTGTTGCTTTTTTTTTTAGTGCTTATTGAATTTAAGGCTCCATAGATTCTTTTTAGTTTTAGAGAACTCTCAGCTGTTAATATTTCTGAAATATTGTTTTCATCCCAATCTCTCTCTCCTTTTTTCTTTGGACTCCAGTTTACACATATGATAAAAATGTTTACTGTGGCCCATATGTCTCAAATGCGCTTTTGTGTACTTTTTATTCTTTTCGTTTCCCATGCTTTAGTCTTAATATTGTTACTACTCTATCTTCCAGTTCACTTACCTCTCTTTACCTGTGTCCAATCCACTACCGAGTTTTAAATTTCGTATATTTTTAATTCTATCAGTTCAACTTCAACCAGTTTATAGTTTCTAGTTGTCAAGTTAAATTCTTCACCTTGTCATCTATTTTCTTGAACTTGATAATATTTACCGAAATATGTATGAACTTGAATGTTTAGGTCATCTATGATTCTGATTCTTTTTTGTTTTTTATTCTAATTCTCCTTTTCTTGGTAGTCTTGGTGGTTCTTCAGTGAATACCAGACTTGGGATATGACAAGTTGTAGAGAATCTGAATGACATTACAGTTGTCCTTTGAACAACCTGGGTTTGAACTGCACAGATCCACTTATGCATGGATTTTTTTTCAATAAGTAATACAGTACTACACGATCTGTGGTTGGTTGAATCCTCAGATTCAGAACCACAGATAAGAAGGGCCAACCATAAAGTTATACGTGGACTTTTGACTGCACAGGGAGTCAGCATCTCTAACCCCTACATTGTTCCAGGGTCAACTGTATTTTCTTGAGGAGAGAATTTCCTATTCTTAGGTAGGGAACAGAGGGGAAGATCACCTCAGTCACTGGACCAACTTCATACTCATTTTCCTTCTTTATAAGGTTCAATGTAGATGTTGCATCAACCTTCCTAACACACAGACACACACACACACATATGTAGAGACTTCCAGTGTCCTAATTCATATCATTAGTTTTCCATTGGGCCACAAATCTTTCATAGGTTCTGAACCCCAATTTTGTCTCTTCAGCATTATGAGCCAACTAAGTCTTTGCTTTGACTTCAGTTAGCTTTTGTTTGACTTCTTAGCATCTTGTCTTGTCTACCTTTTATACATGGAAAATACTGCAAGGGAACACTGTTGCTGAATCCAGCTCCGTTCTCTGAATCTTTACTCTCTCTGTGATTTTGGTCCTTAAAATTCTAGCTGCCTTGTTATTTCTCAATTCCAACTCTGGTTTCCTTAGTCCTATGACATTGTCCTAAGATCTACTGGCTTTTCTACCTCTTAGGAGCCACATTTGGTTTCTCAGACTTTTGCTCTTCATCAGTAGTTTCTAAATGACTGGGCTAGAAACGCATGTGCAGAATATTGTTCTCACTTCAGTGAGTTTCTTTCTCTATTTTACTTTTCTAGGTCATGGCTACCTCAGTAGCTTTCTAACACTCACAGTCAAATGTTTCTTATGATTTATCTGGCCTTTCTAGTTCTGGGGTAAACATTTTCATACCTTCCAATCCAATTTAAGTAATGTATTGTTTTTACAGTGCATTAGTGGAAATTAAATGGTAAATTCAGTCAGTCATTTCATACATCAAAAAGGAAAATCAGTCAACACAACTGTCTGACTGAAATGAATGAAGAAAACAATTCAAGGTAAACAACTGTCCCAGTAGACTTGTATAAATACAGTAGTGGTGTCAGGTGCAGAATTAATCTTTCCTCACCCTTAACTGCAGAACACTCTGCCAGCCAATTCAGTCACTCAAATGATACTGAATTATAATATTCAGTTACTGGTGACTGCCCTTCCTTCTCCTTCATCTGTCCATCAGTGGAGAATGTCAGAGCAGGAGAATAGTAATATTGGCATATTGTAATGCACTGTCTTGAATTCTACAGCTTCAAAATTCTTAGGCTAATTCAATGATCTTAAAGAGCCTGGTGCAGAAAGGATATGTGAATTAAATCCCAGACCACTGGCTGACCCTTCCAGCACTTACATCCCTTATTCCTGGTTCTAATATATCACAGAATACTCAAGAGGAAAGTTTTGAGTGGTCAGCAGAAATATGGCTCCAAAGCAGGCACACGGAAAAGAAATGTTGTCATCTATGAACCACTTGAAAGTTGACTTGTCTTTTACTCATAAACCAGATTCAGTGTGAATTCTGTTCTGCTAACTGTTAGAGAATCTGTTGGAGGAGTGTGGGCAATTCTTTTGAATTTTTTACTATCTAACTTTTTGGTTTTTTAACATCTTTATTGGAGTATAATTGCTTTACAATGCTGTGTTAGTTTCTGCTTTATAACAAAGTGAATCAGCTATACGTATACATATATCCCCATATCTCTTCCCTCTTGCGTCTCCCTCCCTCCCACCCTCCCTACCCCACCCCTCTAGGTGGTCACAGAGCACGGAGCTGATCTCCCTGTGCTATGTGGCTGCTTCCCACTAGTATCTATTGTACATTTGGTAGTGTATATATGTCCAAGCCACTCTGTCACTTCATCCGAGCTTACCCTTCCCCCTCCCCGTGTCCTCAAGTCCATTCTCTATGTCTGCGTCTTTATTCCTGTCCTGCCCCTAGGTTCTTCAGAACAATTTTTTTTTTTAGATTCCATATATCTGCATTAGCGTACGGTATTTGTTTTTCTCTTTCTGACTTATTTCACTCTGTATGACAGTCTCTAGGCCCATCCACCTCACTGCAAATAACTCAATTTCATTTCTTTTTATGGCTGAGTAATATTCCATTGTATATATGTGCCACATCTTCTTCATCATTCATCTGTCGATGGACACTTAGGTTGCTTCCATGTCCTGGCGATTGTAAATAGTGCTGCAGTGAACATGGTGGTACATGTCTCTTTTCGAATTATGGTTTTTTTAGGGTATATGCCCAGTAGTAGGATTGCTGGGTCGTATGGTAGTTTTATTTTTAGTTTTTTAGGGAACCTCCACACTGTACTCCATAGTGGCTGTATCAATGTATATTCCCACCAACAGTGCAAGAGGGTTCCCTTTTCTCCACACCCTCTCCAACATTTATTGTTTGTAGATTTTTTAATGATGGCCATTCTGACTGGTCACAAAAAAAACTCTGGCATGGTGTTCATCATCTAGCTAATCCTAACATGCAGACATTTATGAGAGTAAAGTCAGGTCTTTGCCAGAGTGGGTTGCGTATTTGGGCAACTGGGTCAGATCAAGAAGGGTAAATGTAGGCTGCCAGAGTAAATAAGGAGAGGAAAAACAAAAAGAGTGAGACATATCATTCATCAGTGATTTCCCCCCCGATATTCTTAGCCTCCACCTATCTCCATCTTACTGGTAACACAGGAAATAGACTGAAGAATCAGGTAAAAGGCCTCTACAGAAACTGAGGTAATATAGAAAATAAAAAAATAAAACATAAAATTGTAAATTTTCTTCCTAGGGATAATTGAGATGATACTTCAATAATAACATAAGATCAGGTGAAGTCTAAAGAAATTTTAGAAAACCCGGATAAAGTAAGAAAACATCTCTTCGCCAGCATCCGAATGTTAGAGAGACACCGAGACATGTGGGCCAAGTTCTGGAGAGAAGGGAAACACAGATGCAAGCTTAACATTTGGTGCAGCTTTTCTCCTTGGGGCATTTGCTGATTCAACTCATACAGCCTAGGAGCTGAAAAGCCAAGGAGTTCAAAAGACTCTAACCACAGAAGCCAAACGGCAAGAGCTCAAGCTAAAGGCAACAACTAATGGAATGACAAGCTACACGTATCCTTAGTCTCACAGGGCTGGGGGAACCATTACATTTAAAGCCTAACAAATACAAGGGTAGTTGGGAATAGGGAGAATCTAAACGTTCACATGGTAATCCCAAAGGGCAACACCCGTAGAGGAAGGACAAGACAGAAATAGAGCAACCTTCACACAGAGTGAAAAACGGCTTTGAATGAGCTCAAACTGAGAATGGACTAAGGTTTCCAGTCCCTATAGTAACTGTCTGCCATGGGCAAAAGGAAATCTTTTCAAGAGAACGATAACAACATCCTGAATGTGGAGGTATCTTTATAGTTTCCTAAAATAAGTTAAGTCCAATTTTAATATAAAAATAATTGGACATACCAGGAAAAAGACTAAATGATCAAAAGCTCAAAAAGAAAAAAAACAGAAAGAAGGAAAAAAGAAAATATAAATAGACACAGGAGGACAAGAGTTAGTAGGCCTTGGTTAAAAAACAAAACAACTACGATTAAACAAAGAAAACAGACACATGGCAAATAAGCGTATGAAAAGTTGCTACACATTCCATGTCATCAGGGAATTTTAAATTAGAAAAATAATGAGATACCACTACACACCTATTCAAATGTCTAAAATCCAAATACTGAAATACCATAGTTGTTGACGATGCAGAACAACTGGAATTCTCATTTGTTGCTAGGAGGATACTTGGCAGTTTCTTACAAAACTAAACATACTTTTACCATACAGTGATCTAGTAATCATGCTATTTGGTATTTACCCATAGGAACTGAAAAGTTACATCCACATAAAAACCTGCACATGGATGTTTATAACAGTTTCTTTCATAATTGCCAAAACTTGAAATCAACCAAGATGTTTGTCAATAGGTGAATGGATAAACGAACTATGGTATATCGGTACAAAGGAATAGCATTCAGCAATAAAGAGAAAAGGCTACGTAGCCATGAGAAGACATGGAAGAAGCTTAAATGCGTCTTGCTAAGTGAAAAAAAGCCAATCTGCAAAGGCTACATGCATATTATATGATTGCAGCTATATGAAATTTAGGAAAAGGCAAAAGTGTGGAGACAGTCAAAAGATCAGTGGTTGCCAGAGGTTGTGGGGAGGGAGAAAAGGATGGGTGAAGCCCGGAATTTTAAAGGCAGAGAAACTCCTGTGTATGGTTCTGTAATGGTGGATACAGGCTATTGCACATTTGTCAAAAATCATATAATGTACAAAACAAAGAGTGAAGTCTAAAGTAAACCATGGACATTAGTTAGTAATAATGTGTCAATATTGGTTCATTAACTATTAACAAATGTATTACGCTAATGTAAGATATTAATAATAGGGGAAACTGGGTAGAGAGGTAAGGAGGTATGAGAACTCTGTCCTTTCTGCTTAATTTTTCTGTAAACGAGAAACGGCTCCAAAATAGTCTGTTAATTTAAAAAACAAATCTAGACCTGCATACAAAACTTGCACGTAAATCCAACCACAGCAGCATTATTCATAAGCGCCCCAAAGTGGAAATACCCCAAATGGCCATTTACTGTGAATGGATAGATGAAACATAGTAATATCTAGACCATGGAATATTATTCAGCCATAAAGAGAAATCAAGTACTGATGCATGCTACAACATGGATGAACCTTGAAAACATGCTAAGTAATTGTATGATTCCATTTGTATGCAATGTCCAGTCTAGACAAATCTGTAGAGACAAAGTATATTAGTGGCTGCCTAGGGTTTGGAGAAATGGGGGAGTGAGTGACCTATAATGGATTCTTTTTCTTTTGGGGGGTGGATGAAAGTTCTAAAATTGATTGTGGTGGTAGATGCATAACACATTAAATTGTACACTTTAAATAATATGGAAAGTAAATTATATCTCAATGAAACTATTATTTAAAATTATGATTAATGTATTAAAAAAGGACAACATGTACAATTTAAGCAAAACTTGTCTGTGAAATGCAACCAAAAGAAACTTCTAGAATTAAAAATGCTGAAATTAAGCACTCAGAAGATCGGTTGAACAGTACTTTAGTCAAACAAAAGAAAGGATTACAAATGTCAATTAAAAAATAACTACACTAAAATGTGGAAGGAAAATGATGGAAAACAGAGAAATAAGTACTTAAGACATATAGAGTATATATAAAACACTGTGTCTAGCCAGCCCCAAGTCACACAGCCTAGGGAGGAGACACACAGCCTACCTGAATCACAAGGACTTCTCCAAAGGAAAAATGAGGTTCTGATGCCAGAAGTGGATGGAATGAATTGCAAAGAAAAAGAACAATGGTAAAGTATAATCTAGATATACATCGGTAAATACATAGGTTCCCTGGGGTTGTGATCTGATAGAAACAATAAAAAAAAAAAAAGATAAGACTCATAGTAGAGGCTGCTAGATTCTGCTGAGGAAAATGTCCAGGGAGGGAAGAGTTGATTTATTTCATTATTTTTTTAGAGTCCACATATAAGTGACATCACGCACTATTTGTCTTTGTCTTATTTCACTTAGCATAGTGTCCTCCAGTTTTATCCATGTTGACTTAAATGATAGGATTCTTCTTTTTTAAGGTTGAATAATATTCCATTCTGTGTGTGTGTGTGTGTGTGTGTATATATATATATATATATATATATATATATATATATACCATATTTCCTTTATCCATTAATCTACTATGGACACTTAGGTTGTTTCCATACCTTGGCTCTTGTGAATAATGCTACAATGAACATGGGAGTACAGATATCTCTTCTAATAATGATGATGTTTCCTTTGGATATATACTCAGAAGTGGGAGTGAGGAAGAACTTATGACACAAATCGACCATGTGTAAAAGACGTTGTAGGAATGAAAAAGTCTGAACACCTAGGCAGAGTGTGGAGTATTTGGAAAGGTCATTGTTCAAGGTCATACATAGTTTAAAATTATGACATTTCAGTGAGCCTGTGTGCATGAAGGCTTGCTTATATTTTGGGATTTGAATATAGTGCAAAGAAGTGTTGCTAAATTTTCGATCAACATCAAAAACAGGGTGGAAATGTTTTTTCTTTTATTATGAAACTGCAGGAAAGGCAATCCTAGAATTCTAGGCCCACTAGAATCTTCCCTGATGATAGTGCTAATTTAGGAGAAGAAGAAGGATCCAAGGCCATAGAACAATTTTGAAAGCAAAATAAGACTGCTGAGTCTTCACCCAGTGTATGAGATTAAGTTTTAATGGCATATGATAAAGTGGCCATGACACAGCCGGCAGAGCTCGTTGAGTTGTTGAAAATGGCTCTTGAAGCTACAGGAAATGAACAGTAGACATAGAAAAAGAACAAGGTAAATCCCAAAGAGTGGAAGGACAAAATTAATCAAGAGAAAAGTCAAAAATAGAGAAGAAAAGCAGTAAACTTGACAAATAAAACCAAAAGCTTGTTCTTTAGAAAGACCAATAAAATAAGCAATATTTGGCAAATATGATAGTGATGGGACTAGCTATAAAACAGAGAGTTTTTTTTTTAATTACAAAAGAATACCATGGTAGCTTTATACCAACACATTTGAAAATCTGGACAAAATGGCTGATTATTGATTAGTTATGTGCAGCCATTATTTACTCTTGTTTTGAGTAGGGAATACAAGTAGCTTTATGAAAATACAATATAATCAAAGATACACACCTTAGAAAGACATCAGTTATTTTCCAATGTATTAAAAAATTAGAAGAGTCCTAATACAAAAATCAGATATGGAAAATTTATCCAAAAGTAACTAGAAGCACATTTCTTTTAAGTTCTTAAGTTCTACCTTATATTAGCAAATAGATTCCAGCAACGTATTTTTTAAAAGTCATTATGATCAAGAGGGATTTATCACCATAAAGCAGATTTTTTCCTAATTGGGATTCGGGCAGATGAGCTATGGGACTTTTCAAATCTCCAAAAATAATGACAAGAATAGTGACAGAAAAATAGGAGGCTGCAAGCAAAAATATTCAGGAAATGAGGAGAAATGAATGAGATTTAATAGATGATTATGACAGCCAGGATAGTACAGTTCGTTGGCACATACTTCATACAAGCTGAGGCTTTGGTTTTTTGTTGTTGTTTTGTTTTTGTTTTTTTTTAATTAGGAGAAATGTCTTAGAAGCAGCACTGGGGTGGGGGGAAGAGAATGACAATCTAGTCTCTAAGCTCTACAACAGAGAGTTGTCCTTCTCTGAGGAGACAGTAAGGAAAGCTGTGTCATCAGGGGAAGTCAGTTTTTTGTTTTTTTTTTTTTTTGGCGGTACGCGGGCTTCTCACTGTTGTGGCCTCTCCCTTTGCGGAGCACAGGCTCCGGATGCGCAGGCTCAGCGGCCACGGCTCACGGGCCCAGCGGCTCCGCGGCACGTGGGATCTTCCCGGACCAGGGCACGAACCCGTGTCCCCTGCATCGGCAGGCGGACTCTCAATCACTGCGCCACCAGGGAAGGCCGGAAATCAGTTTTTTATTCAAGTCAGAAGATAAAGGAAACATTAAAGGAAAATACTGAAGATTGGGAATTTTGGTAATGACAGACTATATATTCTAAAGGATACACAGAAACTATTTGGGGAGTGAGGGATTGGAAAGAGACGGGAGATTAGATCAGATCAAGAGATGTAAGAGGTTATGGTGATAAAAATTAGTATTTAAATATCTTGAATGCTTGGACTTTGGGTAGTTACAGAGTAAAATGGGAATAAAAGCATGATG
This sequence comes from Globicephala melas, assembly GCF_963455315.2. Taxonomy (NCBI): domain Eukaryota; kingdom Metazoa; phylum Chordata; class Mammalia; order Artiodactyla; family Delphinidae; genus Globicephala; species Globicephala melas. Next base: position 26,995,537 of record NC_083325.1, read on the forward strand.
AGATTAATCCTGCTGGTCTTCTGGGGGAAGGTAAGTGGTGAAAACAGATATGGAGACACGCTGACTGCACTGGTGGGGAGTACTGGTTATTCACCATACTGGTGGGCTTTCAAAATGCTAAATGGAGGTGGGGTCCTGGCTAGGGAAGGGGAAGTCTATATCGACTTGGACAACAGAATTTGGGGGGGTGGCGATTTATTAAATCCAAGAGAGTAAAATATATCAAAAACAGTGGCGGTCGGGAATCAGATAATGTGAAGAAGTTGGGGAGAGAGGAGGAATTGATTGGGGGTGGGCTGTCCCTGAGTCATTACCTGGTGGTGAGCACTCCTTAAAAGACAGAGCTGGGGAGTAGAGGTTTACCTAATGCTGCGCTGGAATTAATTAGTTGAGGTAAAATATGTTTAGGAACATAGGAGTCTATCACTCACAAGTGTGGAAAAAAATTTCATCTCCCAGTAGAGACACTGCATTTTACACTTGCCATCAGGAAGATGAGTGTTGATGGGGGTCTGTATGATCATGGGCTGATGATCCATAACACATATAGTCATAAAGATAAATGGGTTCTAAGTGGATCTGGTGATAGATTCTATTCACACTGCTGGTACTTCTTATTAAAATGACTACAAACTCATTCCAGGGATGTATGTTCTTTGCAATTAAAGATGAAAACCAGGCCCCTTAATGAGCCCGTATAGGGTAATACATTGTCTAGTATTAGCATCATGCTATTGCCACTTTTCAGGAAGCACTGTTCGCTAGAGTCTTTTCGTAATTTTACAGATAATCATGAAGTGTAATGTAATCATGGGAAAGCATTTACAGGAAAACTTCATTTATTTGGCATGACTGGGAAATAAATGTTCCTACCTTATTATTTTAGATAACTCAAACATCCCCCTGGAGAATCCAAAATTTAAAGAAAAAAAATCTGTTCTCAATGAACTTCTTTTACAATTTGTTGTTTCTTTAAATACGGTAAAAGAACATAATTTAATCCTTTCTTGACTACTTAGACTAAGCAGGCTAGAGTCATATCTGAAAGCTAGGTAGCCAAGGCCAAGATATTTAACTTCTCTCAACTTTCCTTTTCTCTTCTATAAAGTCAATACCAATTTTATAGGGTCATTATGAGAATTTAATGAGATAATGCAAAGAGAGCTTAGCTCCATTTCTGTCACACAGAACACAATCAAGCGTACCTATGATTATCAGTAGCCTCATCAGATCAGCACCTTAATTAGTAACATCAAAATCTGCCTCCACTCCAATCAAATGATGGCATCAGATATGACCCTCGACAAAATGACCCTAGACTACTGAGGTTTTGAATTACAGTTCCGTGTTTTTCAGTATCTTCACTCTTTGCTGCAGTGTGTGTGCCTATATACAACTGCATTAATTTTTCTCTTCAACCACTGGATTTTCTGTTTCTAATATATTCTGGTATAACAAACTTGATACCTGAATTTACTAGGACTGTGTAGACTAAGTATAAAATTAATTTTGAATGAGAGCCAGAGGGCCTCTGTCATAAGCAAAGTCATGGATATTAGTGTATGAAATTGGTGACATCCACGTTGGTTATTGAGAAACATTTCTTGAATTCATCTCAACTTTTCAAATATTTGTCAGGCATCTGTTATATAAAGTCTAGATCACTGTCACAGCCTTTTATTTCATGATCAAATGCATTAGAGCACTTAATATGTTCAAGATGTGCTGCTGTACTAGGTATTAGGAATGCAAAAGTGATGAGCTAGGCCCTACTTTTAATTAGGGAGGCTGACCAGAATCTTCGCCATTGTAATATCTTAAGATTGGTACGGAGGATCAGGCTTAAGTTATTTTACCTAGACCTGAGTTTTCTAGGGGAAATGATATTTAACTTGGTTAAGTAAGAGTCAGACAAATAAATGAAGAGAAAGGCAGGGACACTGAAAGTGTAAAGGTCCAGAGGTAATAAAGAACTTGGAAAAGTTGATGACCTGAATAAAGCTCACTGTAGGCGAAACATAAAATGGAACTGGAGGATAATACTGAGTTGTAACGCTGAGTACGTACATTAAGCAGGGACACGGATATGCAGACTGTGTAAACCATGGTAAAGATTTTGGGCTTTTTTCCAAGGATTATGAAGGGCTGTTTAAAGGTTTAATCTGTGAAGTGATATACTCAGGCTTATGCTGAGTATATCATGTTTCAAAGGTCATTTTATGTTAACCACAGATAATGGATGGAGAGTACAAGTCAAGGGATGGGGGACGGTGAGCATGCTGCCCAGTGGTCCGGCAGGGAGACTGCAGTGACCCACACTAGAGCGTGGGCAGTACAAATGGTAGGGATTTTCACGAGGGAAAAACGGTAGGACTTGAAGACCAATAGAATAAAGGGAGTGAAAGAGAGGTAGGTGTCAAGGCTGACTTTGTGTTGCCCAACTTCACAGATGGTGGTACAATTTACTGAACAAAGGAATACTGACAAGGGACCACACTTGAAAAAGAAGGTCGAGAACTGAGACTCAAAACTTGGCAAATTTGAGGTACCTTTGAAGTATATACTTATCCCCTGGGAAGGGACCAAAAGGTGCCCCAACTCTCCTCCTTCAAAGATTCATTACTATGTGTATTCCAACCTCTTATGCTGTTCCATCAGTCAAAAGTCCTGATAGTATGTCCCAGCAAGGCCACTTCTAAATTTTTACCAAGAGGAAATGAAAGTATATCATCCACACAAAGACTTGTAGACAAATATTCCTAACAGATTTAGTCATAAAAGACAAGACTGGAAACAACCCAAATGCCCATCAGGGAGTGCAAAGTTAAATTGTAGTATATTCTTGTAGTGGAATACTATTCAGCCATAAATAAGTAAGTGAATAAATGGAGTAAGCTATTGATACGTTCAACGACATGAATGAATCTCAAAATCATTATGCTGAGTAAAATAACCCAGACCAAGAAAAAAAAAAGCATAATGCCATTTTTATAAAATTCTAGAAAATGTAAACTAATATATAGTGAGTAAAGCATAGAGAGAAGAAAGAATTGCAAAGCTGCACAAGAAAACACTGGGAATTATAACATATTTGGTATTTTGATTGGGATGATGGGTTTGTGGGTCTACGCATATATTAAAACTCACAGTATTTAGTATACTTTAAATATGAACAATGTATTGTGTGTAAATTGTACCTCAATAAAGTTATTAAAAAGTCAACCCCCTGATCACCTGCTTCTAACCAGGTGAGCTCTCATTCCCTGTTCTATGTCCCATCATAACAACCTGTTTGATAATTAGCAGCATACCTGTTTGCTCCTTCTCTCCCTGTGGATTTCCAGCTGGGCGCCAAAAGAGATTAAGCCCCTTTTGTTCCATGTGTCTCTTACAAACCTAACACAGTGAATGAAAGGATGAAGCATTGGTAGTCTCACTCATGCTGGTAAATATCTGAGAATGAACACCTTTTCCTATCAAATCAGGTCCTACGAGGACAGGGCAATAGGGGATGGATCAATGGTGGATACTAGGAAAGGTGTCTGCTTACTGTGCTCTCATATGCAAGTGAGGGACAGGAGGGTAAACAGGAGAGGGAGTGAGATAGTTAGGAAACAATGCTTTAACTTGAGACACATGTAGAAACCAGTAAAGAAAAATCTACGTGGAGGTGGAACACAATACAAAAACTATCCCATTTAATTTATGCTACCTAGGAGACACCAAAGAACAATGCTTACATTTTAGGAATGGTGTTGGAAGTGCAAATCGAGAGGGAGATTTTGTGCATATGTTAGATGCAGCCGTCGGGGAACACCCATTCTGGAATGAAGCGATGTCACGTCACTTGGGGTTTCACTGTCATTCAGCTTCACTCTGAGCTCACTGCCCTCAGGAAGCTAGCAGCTTAGACGCTTTAACTGAGAAGGCAAAGCTTTGAGTCCTGGGAGATATTCCTGTAGCTGAGAGTTTAATTTTAACTAAATGGAAACGGCTCATGACATAAAAGCAAGATTGAGCCTTTATGGAACATTTTAGGATTGTACATGGCGGCAGTCCCAAGATGAAAAACCAGGGTACAAAGGTAATCTTAAAAAGATGCCTGTAGGGTCACGTAAAGCATCTGAAATGACCTACCATGGAAAATAAAATCCTAATGGGCAAATCCTTGTGCTTTATCTATACATACAAATGGAAAGTTAAATACTTATCTAGCTGTTTTTAGATAATTCAGTTTTATGCAAACGATGTTATTCTTAACGGCATTTTTGTAAGGCCCTCATTGCATACCATTTTAATTAAATTTTTATTTATTTAGCCACTGTGTTCACTGCCACGGAGCTGTAAATTCTAATTTAAGATATAATTATTTCCTGATTTCAAGGATTAGCCTCTCCCTGCGCTACTTAAATAATACTTAAATAATATGATAGAAATTCTGTGATTCAACACTCAACTGAAAGACAAGAACAGTGTTTCAAGGGGGTTGGAAGCAGAGAGATCTATGTAAGCAATAAGGAACAAGTAACTTTGCAAAGAAGAGATGGGCTTTGAGGCTACTCTTGAAGGATTCTTGAACTGGGGAAGTGATATAAGATAGAGAAGGGCATCCACATAGGAGAACAGGAGGAGTACAAGAGAGATACCACAGAAAGCTCTCAGGTTTCCCTCCTTGTTAAAAAAAAAAATCTTATGGTGTCTGAGTTTGTTCAAAGTCTAAGGAAAATATTAGCATAGCAGGGCTTCTCTATAATGGTGTAATGATCGAACCTGAAATAGAAACCACCTCAGGACAGAGGGAGGGTAAAAAGGCATCAATTTCTCATTGTCTCCCATCAACACCCACTGTAGACATAGTTCATAGATTAAAATCTTTTTTGACTGTGGACCTCAGATTGGACTGCCTGGGAATATGGTGTTCCACAGCACAGGCTAGTTTTATCTGTTTCTGGATTTATTTTTATGCTTATTTTAAACTTCTGTAGTGAGAGATACTCTAGCAGGGTACGAAATATCAAAATGGAATTCGTCTTTACTAATGGCTTTAAAGTTAATCTCGGTTAGTGATTATGAAATTATAGATATTAGTATTTCCCTACTGTGTGATGAAAGCAACCCATGCTATACCATGCATTTAAGAAATGTCACCACACAAATCCCAAGATGGTCTTCCTCCACAATTCCAATGGCCAAATCCTTCAGGAACAGAATGCCATCCTCTTCTTAAATAATAATGTTAGATATAGTACTATTTTTAGAGTTGCTTGAGGGTTTGTTTTCTTGGTTTTTTTTTTTTTTTTTTTTTTTTTTTTTTTTTGCTGTACGCGGGCCTCTCACTGTCGTGGCCTCTCCCATTGCGGAGCACAGGCTCCGGACGCACAGGCTCAGCAGCCATGGCTCACGGGGCCCAGCCGCTCCACGGCATGTGGGATCTTCCCGGACCGGGGCACGAACCCGTGTCCCCTGCATCGGCAGGCAGACTCTCAGCCACTGTGCCACCAGGGAAACCCTGTTTTTTTTTTGATGTTAACTATAACAGGCCAAGTAGGAGGCATAACCAATATGAGAGGCAGATCAACTTGCCTAGGGCCACAGATACCGCAAATAAAAGAAAATAATTTTAGCACGTATTTAAATATTTTATAGGTTCTAGGCAAGATTCTATGAACTTTCACATACGTTAAGATCACCGTAACAACTGTGTGAAGAGAATATTATTAGCCCAATTTTATGGATGAGGAGACCGAGGCTCAGTAAGATTAAAAGCTACAGAACACAGATATAAACTCAGGTCATCTGACCCCAATCCCAATATTCTGTGTAATCATCATGATTAAAGTAACATGTATTAGGTACTTGCTCTATGCCATCTTCTCTGCTAAGTGTTTTATATAAATCATCTCATTCCCAGCATAATGTCCCTAGAAAGGAATATCACTGGCTAACAGTCACAGATTCAGAAACAGGTTGATCAAGGTCACGCAGCTGATAAGTAACCCAGCTAGAACTTGAAATCTGAGTTTAGAACTAACACTCTTTATTAATATATTTTGCTGCCTCTTAAAGGATAGTGCAATCCTAAAAGTGAATTCAGTTACAGGTATTAGGACCTTATTCAGGCAATATCTATGTGATAAAGTGAGGGAGAAAATCCATTCTCTTGGGGAATCAGACAGCAAGCACACATTGAAATCTCATTAGAAATCAGTTACAGCAAATAATACGTTTAAATGTTTCAGTATATCATCCTCCTCCACAAAAAGGACACTTCCACTTTTGCTTAATATCCTATCCTTAATTAGCAATGACAAGAGCCTCAATTATGGATTGCTTTCTATATGTGCCTAAAGCCATGCTTAGCAATTTATATAAAATATGTCATTTAATCCTCACAACCAGACTATTAAGTCTATGATTTCTTCCTGTCAATCAAGGGAACAGTATACAAAGCTCAAAGAACTCGAACAGGTACTAACCTACCTAGTTAAGGGAAGCAGAGCAATTCTGGCCCACAAACATCTTGGAAGCTAATCATCTCTGCCTTTCACATGGAAGCCACAGTTGTGAGATTATTCAGCAGTCACCTGGTGAGATGTAATGCATTTTATCTGATACGACTGTGGGAAATGTGCTATAAAAATAAACCCAGTGTGCCTTGCTTGTTGTGCCGAAGAAACCTCCCTGGACAGTGTGAGTGGATAAAATAGTGAAGAAATATTGCTGCCCATGATTAGAGTTAGAGGGATGGAAAACAATGAAGCATATATTTGAGAAGGGGATAAACAGCCACAGACTTCCTTACTTTTGTCCAGAGAATGTGAGCAATTCAGCAAAGAGCTCCTAGCCTTCGTCTGTGTAAAACTATTGCTAGATGTTAACTTGCCAGGGCTGCAGGACCCAGCACCTCCTGCATGTATACCCTGTCAATGGAATGTGAGCAAAGGTAATGAATGTCACTTCTGGGATGGAGTGATTAAGAGCAGAGCCTCTACACCCTTTTCTCCTCTGTCTTCCAACTACATTCCAAAGGCTTTGAGGCCCTAGGAAATAGAGTCAGGACACAGAAGAAGCCTGGGCTCCTAATTCACTTCATGGAGAAAAGATCTCAGCAAATAAAAAATATCATGTTGGATTATGTCCTTAAAAGTACAAACTCTATTAGATAGATTTCCATCTTGGGCAGGTGAATACTCAAATACATAATAAGACTAAATAAAATATTTTTCTCCTGATATTCTGTTCATAAGACTATAATGATACTTGTCCAACTGTACAATAATTATGTGTTAACCTCTATGACTCCCCTCAAGACTGGGAGACCCTCCAAGGTAATGATAATGACTTTTTCACCTTTCCAGCTCAGCACCTAGATCAATACCAGGTATAGTATCCACAGTAACAAATATTTTGTGAATATATGAATGATGTGTAAATAGATGAATACAAGTATGAATAAATGAGTGGAGAGACTGGAGTATACAGAGAATAAAACTATTTTCATAACAAGACCACACAAATTACTTTCCATTTGACTTTAGAATGCATTTTTGAACTTATATTTAAATGTGGGTGTGTCCAAATCAATTCAAAATCATTCAAATAATAGAATTAAGTCAAACCATGAGAGGTTAAAAAAAAGAAAAGGAAAAAGCTTGTCTCTTTTGTTCTTCATCCTCAATTTCTCTCCCTAAACCTTTCTGGCTTAGGCAAAGCACCAACCTAACTTGAATTGTCCTTTTTCATTCAAAGTGTGTTACCTTCCTGCTGAGTGTCTGAAGTAAAAGATAAAGAATAAATATGTTCTCAGCTCCTGTGAGGCCGCAGGTTTAGTCTAGGTAAAGAAAGGGTAAAATAGAGAAGTTTGCCATTTTTTATATTACTTTCAAAGTTCTTCAAGGCTGTTTTAAGTCACATACCTGAATCAGAGGGTACCAAGCAGTCTGCTTAGGTATACAGTTCTGAATCTAATGTTTGTAAGTGGGACATGAGATAATGATCCCCTCAACACTTGGGGCTGCCTGGTACAGCCTGGGTTACCCAGAACCCTGCAACTATTCACATTCAGCCACAAATAGCCTCTCTAGGGTCTCCCAGGAAGGTTACCCAAGAGAGAGAGAGTCAGACAAAAGGTCAAAAGTGGTCTCGGATGGCAGACACAGTGAGAAACGCCACACCCATGGGTCCATCAAAGTTCTCTCGCCATTCAACCAGCGGGCATCAACTTGTTGGGACATTATTATTGGGACATACCTTACAAAAGCAACCACCAACTTGGAACGAAATCAGTCTCATACACATCATCAGATGATACTGCAATGAGTTTTTGTGTGCCAAAGAAAGAAGAAACTAGATTCTTTGAAAAACACTGGCTTAAAATTTTTGATCGTAAAAATGATTAAAATTTTGTCTAATGTGACGATCAAAAATAGAGAGATGTTATTAAAACATTGATTAGAAGTACAGTCACAACTTCAAGAATAAGACCTGGTAAACAAAACAAAACAAACAGAAAAACCAAAAAACACTTATGTTTGTGGAAGCAACTACAAGTTTCTCAGTAAAAATCCTGAAAAGCATTACTTGAAAATTATGTAAATTAAGTATTTGATATCTTTCCCAATACTTTATACTTTATTATGGCTTGTTATTTTAAATTTTTATTTATATTAGTTGTTTTACTTTATCATTGTTTAATATAAAGGCTATACAATTTTTACCAAGCTCCATTTAGATCCCCTCTAGTTTATTCTAGTATAGCATACAAGTATCATTTAATAAGTGTGCCATGAAGTGAAAACAGTAAGCAGTAGTACCTACCTATATAAGCAGCATATTAATATTCACAACTAGACAACGCGTTCTAGAGTCGAAGGGGGCAGAACCCAGAAGATACCCTTAGCCTACTGATTAGGTAAATATTCAATTTAAGATGATATATTCCCTAGACCACACAAAAAATAGATACCAGTGTAATCATAAGATTTGAGGTCTGTAATTTTATCTAGCAATGTAGCCCTTAAGGCAGCAATCGCTGGTGTTTCATGAATTAATTGCCTACCGTGGAGCTTTTCAACATAGAATACAAATTTAATCCCACACACCTTACTATTATAAAATTTACTTACATTTTTCATGACACATGCAGAATCTAAAGATTTATAAATATGGAGTAGATAATGCTTTCCATTTAAATTTGGCATCAAGCCATCGCTCTGAGCCCAAAATAACAATGCAGACAACGCTGGTTTAAAAAAAATCCCAGATTTACTTAATTTTGGCTGTTTGTTCCTTTGCCTAAGTGTTTGTTTTTTCTTTTTTTTTAATCTTACTCTCTAAAGCCAAGCCAAAGTTCTTTCTTCGAAGAATCAGATTTTTTGACTGATGGTGAAGCAGATGGATCACAAAATTAGGAGGTAGGACAACTGGATATTTCTGATTACAACTCTTTTACAGATTTGTTTGCTTGAGTATGGTTTTTTGCTTCTTATTTGAGCTAGAGTTTCCTCATCACTAGAATGAAGGTTTTCATTAAATATTTCTGAGTGTTCTTTTGAGCATCATGTGAATTTGTGATCCTGTCTAACTTGTTGCAGAAAAAATTTAAATGTATATAATCTTAGCAGTATTTATACTAGTTATAAATTCAAACAAAGTAGGGATTTTAAACGCTGAATTATCCTGATTTTATGCCATGCTGCCACTAATAAACAAACAGCAAGTTCCCTGATAGTGATTCTCTATTATGGGATATTGATATATTTTGGGATTTGGAGGTTGGATTGACCTCCCCCTGTTTACAAGACACAACTTTCTGATTTGCCACCTGCTACGTCCTATTCATCTTTTTGTAAGACTTTTTAAACATTCAGCAAAACCCTCATGGTACAGAATTTCCCCCAAGTGGCCCACATTTGAACAGTAGAATTCAACTGAGACTTGAAGATGGGCCACACGCAGCACACCCTGCTGACATGTTCCTCTACCCACGTCCCTCCTTTTCTCACTGCCTGGTAATTGAAGTGTATTTTTGTCAGTGGTGTCAAAGCCTGTCTCCTAGGCTGTCTTATTATTTTTAAATCCCCGACAAGTCCACCACAGTGATCCAGCTCCTTGCACATTATAGGTGCTCAAGATCTATTGGCCAAGCCAACACGTCTCTCTCAGTTTCTCTAGACTTGCAGGTCCTTAACTGTGGACCCTAGGGTGACTGGGAGACACAGCAGCTGGCCTGGAAGAAACTGTGCATAAACCACAGATTTTTACTTATGCAGCTTTGTGCATTAATTCTGGATAAGCACATGATAGAATGTCATATGTGTGAATTTTATTTTTCAGGTGTAGTGATGGTGGGAAAGAGGCTGGCAATAGCTATTGTAGACCACACTGCATTATAAAAAAATCTGATAAATCCAAGCAATTCAATTCAAAATGGTCAATTAAGGGGAAAAATGCAGTCATTTAACTTGATAATTCTACATGATACATTAAGTCTCTCACAGACTCCACCACAATGAAAGCGAAAAGAGTTGAATGAAGGTAGAGGAAGATTTTCTTTAAGGTCCACTACTTGATTTCTTTTAGCTCCTAAATATGTGGGAAGCAGTAAAGCATGGTGCTCAGGCCATTGTACTCACCTGATCTTGGAGTTGGGCAGTGTAATTTGTGCACTGGCTGAACAGATGGATAACTAATCATAGGCAAATTCTTAACTTTTCTCTTCCTCAGTGTCTTCATCTGTAAAATGGGGATATTATTGGTACTTACTTCTTAAGAGCTTTGTGAGGATTAACTACACTAATCCATGGACAAGAGACATGTTGTCTACATAACAGGTGCCCAATAAGTTACAGTGACTGTGTTGAGTTTTTGATACTGCCCATGACAACAATGATGGCATATGTCTATTTTTATCATTATAGTGTGATTACACGTCATATATGTTGTATCTCCTTGTTCTGAGATTAACATAGCCTCTTTTAGAAACCACCAAAAGGCTCAACAGTATTGGTGAGAAACATCTGTGAGCAACAAACATTCAGACACAAACATTCAATTAAGACGACCGCTTCCAGAAGCAGTCTCTGAAGCATGTCTGATCTAGAAGGGATGCCCCCATGCACTTCCTGCTGGGAGAGAATCTTCTATTGTTGCCAGTCAGGATCATTCCCTGTTGGTTTAAATTAACCTGAAAGAGCCTCAGCAGTTCAGGTATGTTTAGCTCAACATCGCAGATTGTTTATACCTGTGATGCAGGCACGTCAAAAGAAAACAACCACTGAGCCACTGGCTTAGGGTTTCCAGCTGAAGCTACAGCGGTTCTTTTCTGTAAGCACAGGAAATCAGCCAAGCTCAGTTTGCTTAAGACATTCAGGTAAACCGTTTGCTTTGTCAGAGCGCTCTCCCAGGAACGACCAAGATATTCCGAATCATTTACTTCTTTCCCATTTGCCATTCTTTTCATGAGGTGGATTCCCCAATCGTAAACACAAAGAAAGTGTTTAATCAGAAGCAGCCAGAAGTGATTGGTGATAACTGGGATTTAATGGCTCAATCTCAAATCTAGTTTCAGTTGTGTTTCACCAGAGATTTTTTCAGATTCTTGCTATGAGAGTTTGGCAGAAGACAATAAAAATCATGATTTCCTCACTTTTTTCTGATGTTTTGCTATGGCGCTAAGTAATATGTTCAGTATTCCCCTGGAAATATATAAAGCACTTGACGTGGTGTGTTCATCACTTGCCTCTGACTAAAATGTCCAAATGACTGAGAATTAATGAAAATCATTACGGATAGGAGCAAAGGATGTGTACCAAGATGTTCACTAAAGCACTGTCTACAATTGTGAAAATGAAAACATATATTATAAACTGTATAACAATAGGCATGAAGTATTTACTACTACATGGACTACTATGAAACCATTAAAATAATGATGTAGAAACAAAAAAATGTGAAAAATGGGTTTTAAAATTAAACAATAACACACTAATATTAGATTATTTAGTTATTATTCTGGCTCCAACCAGAAGAAAAACAAACAGTAATTTGAGCATGGAAAGTGTAATGAAAAAACTATTAATTATGAAAGACGATTAGAGTAAGGAAGGAATGGCCAGCGACAAGTAAAGAGAACGCCAAAACACACAGTTAGCAGAAATAAGGAGAGCCGCTAACCCTCCAGTTGAAAAGAAGACCTCCTCCTCCCTGCCCACAGGACTGAGGTCCAGACCCGGTTGAAAAGAGCATGACTGTGGCTCACTGGATGGTAAAGAAGCTGCTGTGGTGTCTCCTGGTGGAACTTTCTGGAAATATGCCCTCTGTAAGTTGCTGGAAATCCACATTCTAGGGTTCCAGTAAAACTATGCACGGGGAGATTTCTCACCTGAGGCGCTACTCCAAAACTGCTTGATAGAAGATGCTGACGGAAGCTGTCGTCCACTGCTCTCTCTGCGCACTGCTGAAGCCGACTACCGGAGAAGTTGTGAGCCCCGGGAGCAGAGCTGAGGACGCCCTCGGAGCTGCAGGAGTGAGTGGGTGCTGAAGACGCCACCAAGAGCCTTCCCAGCAAGCACCGGGGCATCACGAAGCAACACCTTCCTCAGGTGCCATCAATTAGGAAAGCCTAACATCACACGAGCTGGCCAAGGAAAAACTATTTAAAGGACCCATAGCACTTTTCACAGAGCAAGTAACAAAAGGTGAATTTCGAGCTGAGAGGCGGTAACCAATGTTACCTCAAGAAAAATTAAATTAAAACGGAGTTTTCTTTTTTTTTTTTTTTTTGCGGTACACGGGCCTCTCACTGTTGTGGCCTCTCCCGTTGCGGAGCACAGGCTCCGGACGCGCAGGCTCAGCGGCCATGGCTCACGGGCCCAGCCGCTCCACGGCATGTGGGATCTTCCCGGACCGGGGCACGAATCCGCGTCCCCTGCATCAGCAGGCAGACTCTCAACCACTGCGCCACCAGGGAAGCCCTAAAAAGTTTTTATCACATAATCAGTGAAATGCAAATTCAAGCAATAAGATGCCATTTTTGACTAAAAAACAAACTGACACAAAGAGTATATAATATTAAAACGTTAACAATGGCTCTCTTTGGGTGGGAAATTACCAGTGAATTTCTCATTTTTCTTGGAGCATTGCCATATTCCTACAATATAAATGTACACAGATTTCCAATGCACAAAAATAAAATACAATTATCAACTCAGCTACCCAATAAACTTAATATTCACTCAATAACTTTTACTCTGTATTTAATTACAGCATAAAATGTAAGAACAAATGCAATATGGATGCTGCATATTAAAGGGACTCGATCAGTCTTACTCATTTTGTGGAATCAAGGAAAGGACCATTCAAGCGTTTCCATGAGTTTCTCTTCCATTCTACCTAAAACTCCCTCTTGCTGGAGGAATTCTGTCGATCAAATTCTAGTTATCCAAATCAACACATTTAATATATCTTACAGGGGTATTAGTGCTTTGTGTGTGTGGGGGGAGGGGTGGTGGGTACAGGTGAAATAAGTTTAGGAAATGATCAATGTACCAAAGGTGAACAGGTTTACATATTGCTGTTTCTATCTGTACATACCACACAGGTTTGTACAGAACTGCAATAGTGTTTGGATCTAGCTAGAGCCTGGATATGATTCTGCTTTACCAACCCAACAAGGAACTTCTTCTGTGCACATGATTGAATCAAGGTGAATGAACATGTTTGGGGGAAGTTTTAAAGGCTTACACAAAGAACTACAGCTCTGTCAAGTGATGTAATATAATTATAAAAGTTCTTTTAAAAAAATTTACTGTTGCCTTTCAGTCTACCTTCCTGTATTTTACTACACTCTACCTTATTTTAAATGTGATTTAAGGAAATGTTTTGCTCCATACTTTCTTAGTCTATCCCTCCCTTTCTTCCTCTTTGCCTTATAAAAGAATAAATATATAATCGAGCCAAAAAAAAAAACCCCTCCAGCTTATTTGTACAAAAAAGCTTCAACTAGCAACCTAAGTGTCCATCGACGGATGAATGGATAAAGATGTGGCACATATATGCAATGGAATATTACTCAGCCATAAAAAGAAATGAAATTGCGTTATTTGTAGTGAGGTGGATGGACCTAGAGTCTGTCACACAGAGTGAAGTAAGTCAGAAAGAGAAAAACAAATACTGTATGCTAACACATATATATGGAATCTAAAAAAAAAAGGCTCTGAAGAACCTAGGGGCAGGACAGGAATAAAGACGCAGATGTAGAGAATGGACTTGAGGACGCGGGGAGGGGGAAGGGTAAGCTGGGACGTAGTGAGAGAGTGGCATGGACATATATACACTACCAAATGTAAAATAGATAGCTAGTGGGAAGCAGCTGCATAGCACAGGGAGATCAGCTCGGTGCTTTGTGACCACTTAGAGGGGTGGTATAGGGAGGGTGGGAGGGAGGAAGACGCAAGAGGGAGGAGATATGGGGATATATGTATGTGTATAGCTGATTCACTTTGTTATACAGCAGAAACTAACACACCATTGTAAAACAATTATACTCCAATAAAGATGTTAAAAAAAAATAAGCTTTAAAAAAAGCTTCAACTACAAAGGGACATGTTACCGCCTGCTACCATCAATATAATACCTAACAATTTATCATTGACGCTGTAAGAAAGTTAGTGGTGTACCTAAAACCATCTTTTATTTTAAATATCCCTTGTTGTGCTAGTAATGATTTTCCTTTATTATCCCCAAGTCATATATTTAAACCTAAAGAGACAGACCCAATTTCACTTCTCTAAATTATTCTACTGTAACCACATGTACCCTAACTGTAGGAGATGCTTGAGCCATTTTCTACTTAAAATTCTGAAAGACTCGTGCTCACATGTCGGGAGCCACATAGGAAGTGCCTTTGAGTCTCAGCACGGACGAGACCCTTAGTGTCAGCAAAGCTGGTGCTGTCAGGTATAAATATGGAGAGGTAAAGTTCTCCTCTGCAAAGCTGATGCTGTTGGACATAAAAATGGAAAAGCAAAGCTCTCGTTTGCAAAGCTTCCTGAACACAGGGTTTTCTACACTCCCCCTACCCTGTTGTTCCATGAAGAGCAGCTCCCTCCTGGTGGCTGGTGCCGTGTAATTGGTCTCTCTTGCCCAGTGCTGTAAGCTGGGCCCTCTCTGGAGGAGAAACCTGGGTTCCCGAAGACATGTGATCAGAGCCGGGGCCCCGCCAGTTGGCGAGGGAATCCCAGGGCAGGTGCTGGGCGTGGAGGCCACGGGGGCATAGGCTACCAAGGTGACAGAGAACTGACCTTCTCTGGGGGCGCTGCACCTCGCTCACTCGCACACCTCACATCTCCCTGCTTGGCCCCGGAGGATGGCTGGTTAGCCAGAGACGGGTAAGATTCCTCAGGGAAGGAACAACCTAAGACAGGCACAGTCGCAGAGGGGCCATCAGGAGAGAACTTGGGGGCCAACAGAGGTGGGGCACAGACCCTCACCCCCCCAACTTGTCCCCATGGCTGCTTCGCTTCCCACGCCCAGCTCAGATGGGAACCCAGGTAGCAGATAAGAGACCTGGCCAATGGCAACTGCTCTCCCGCCGCAGCAGGGCTTTGTTTCCCATTTTCTCCGTGGACCACAGCTTTCCTCTGTGTGGAAGCAAAGCTTTGCTCTGTGTGATTCCCCTTGTTTTCCCCTGCCTTTGCCTAAGGTGATTTTTATAGGATTGCTATTGGTGTTGGGAAAAATGTATAGTTTTAATGCAGGGGTTTAGAAAAGACCCCAATTTAGGGTAAAAACCAAGAGAAGGATTATAGCTACTTTGGCTCCTTTAATGATTATATTTGTTGGGGAAATACAATGGTGGGAACATTTCTGCAGCAGCTTTGTACTTTAAAAGAAAAATTGCAAGAGTTATGGCCTCCCAGTGGAGTTATAAACATGCTGGGAAATACCTGGGTATGGTGGCAAGGTTTTATGCAACAGTGGGTTTAATCAATGAGTTTATGGTACAATGTCCGTTCCCATGGCCTTCTAGAAGTATAAAAAATAATGTACATTGTTTGGATTATAATGATAGGGTTAGAAAATCTGTGGATGAAATGTTATATTTTTGCTTTTAATTGTTAATAGAATTATTTGCTTAAGTTTATAGCTTGATTGAGCAGAATGTGCAGGTACAAGAACACCTTAATCTTTTGAGAAGAATGAAGAAACCGTAAACAGAGTTCCTGACGTAGATGTGACCAACATGGACCTAACCACAGGAGATGAAAGAGACTCTGGGCGATGGGAAAATTACCTAACCTGTTTTGAGAGACTCTGGGCGATGGGAAAATTACCTAACCTGTTTTAATCAATCTGCTGATGTAAATTACCTTTGTTTTGTGGCCTATGTGGGGGAGTTTTTGGTGTGGGAATGAGGATGTTGAATTTGAAAATGAGATTACTTTATAGTATAAATACTTTGAAATCAGGAGAATAAATTTGTCAGAGCCTTGCATCCTTTGAGGTGTCTTGTGCTCTGTCCACGCCGACTCCGTCTCCCCTTTGGGTGAAACCTGTTCAGCTGGGGCTGGTCCCCGGCAAGTGGCGCCCGAACAGGGACCTGAAGGGGTAAGTATTATTTCTTTTTCAGACGGATAGGAGTCTCACCGTAGGGTGCTGCAGACCCCCAGTTAAGAATACTGGTTAGGAAGGTGAGTAAGGCGGTGTCAAGATGGGACACGCTGAGTCCAAAGAGAGGCTCTTATTTATTGATATAGTTAAACATATGATAAATGGAAGAGGAATTAAGGTAACTAGTAAGCAACTAACTCAGTTTTTTCAGTTTGTACAGGAACAATGCCCATGGTTTCCAGAACAGGGAACAGTTAATATAGAAACCTGGCAAAAGGTGGGGCAAACTTTGCAAGTATATTATAGTCATTTTGGACCTGAGAAGGTTCCAGTAGATACTTTTACTTTATGGAACCTTATTAGAGAGAGCATTGCTCCCTTGCCTGAAGGTCAAAAGAACCCATATAAATATCCTACAGAAGTAATGGATGAATGTACTCCGTTACTTTCCCCAAAAACATTAAAAGATACTAAGGTTTTGGCTGCAGCTTTAAAAGACTGCAACCTTGATGACAAGGACTCAGAGGAAGAAAATGAGTCACCTACTGATAATAAGTTTAATTTGTTAAAGAACCCTTCTTTTGATGATGAATTGCCTCCTGCAGATCAGGATGATTTAGATGCTGCTGCATATGAATATGAGAGAAGGAAATATGAACCCCATGGTGCTTTTTCTATGCAAGAAACTAAGAAAAATAGGCCTAAATTACAGGATATGCGCCCTTTGGGTCGTTTACCGACCGCCCCACCGGCACCTCTAAGTTCTTCAGTTCCCCCTTTAAAAAGGTCAGGGCATTCAATTTTAAATGTTGGGGGCCTACCGCCTCCACCACCTTTTAAGGCCAAGGGCCCACCACCTCCACCACCTTTTAATAATAATCAAGGCAAAAATAAAAAGCATAGGAGAATAAACGATGAGGATGATGATTATGCTTTTGCAGCCTGTTTTCCAGTCATTTTTGAGGACGGTTTTGATGATGATGATGATATATATTGGGAACCCTTGCCTCTAAAACTTTTAAAAGAACTTAAAAAGGCCTGTGTAGATTATGGACCGTTGGCACCTTATACTATGACTCTTATAGATGCCTTGGCAAATAGATGGATGACTCCATATGACTGGATTCAGGTTACAAAGGCCTGTTTATCGGGGGGACAATATTTACTTTGGAAGGCAGAATATGAGGAAGAGGTGGCTAAACAAAATGCTTTAAATAAGAAATGGGATAAATTTAATATTACTAAAGATATGTTATTAGGTCAAGGAGAATATGACTCAACCCAACAGCAGATGCATATGGGAAAGGAGGCCTTATGGCAAGTAACTACGTGTGCAGTGAATGCCTGGAGGTCTTTGCCTTTGACTCCAGGAAAGGCCTCTGCTTTGACAGATTTAAGACAAAAGTCTGAGGAGCCATATGAGGATTTTGTTTCTCGCTTGCTAATAGAGATAAACCGAGTGATGACTGATGAGGATGCAGCTAATATGTTGGCTAAACAACTAGCCTTTGAAAATGCCAATCCTGTTCGTCAGAACCTGATTCGCCCTATTAGAAAAACTGGAAGTATTTCAGATTTTATTAAACAATGTTCTGACGTTGGTCCCTCCTATATGCAAGGGATTGCTTTGGCAGCTGCCCTAAAGGGAGAAACACTTCCTCAATGCGTGATGAATATGGTTCAAAAAACGAGAAACTTTAAGGGGCCAAAAGGAAATAATTGTTTTGCTTGTGGAGGCGCAGGTCATTTTAGTAGGGAATGTCCTAATAAAAATATACCTTCAGCAAGTCCTATTAGAATGATATCTTCTGGTAATGATGGGGTCCCAAAGACTCCTTGCCAAAGATGTGGGAAAGGAAACCATTGGACTAAATTGTGTCGGAGTAAATATCACAAGGACGGACACATTCTTCCCCCTAGTGGGGTTTCTGCAGTGCCTCAGGCTGGAGCTCAGATGCCAATATTTCCTGCACCTGTTTCTTCAAGTACACCTGCTGGAACTAATTCGGGAAACTTACTTCGGGCCCGACCCCGGGCCCAACAAACAATAGGGGCCATTCACCAGACGCTCAATCCCTTTCTTCCCTCAGGGGAGTCGATGAATTGTTCAGGGCCACCCCAGGCAGCGCAGGATTGGACCTCTGTGCCACCTCCGCAACAATATTAACTCCTGACTCTCCAGTCGTAAAAATACCAACTGGGATTAAAGGTCCATTGCCCCCAGGAGTAATGGGTTTAATTATTGGTAGGAGTTCAACTTCCTTATCTGGCTTAACAGTTTTGCCTGGAGTAATTGACTCTGATTATACAGGAGAAATTTATATAATGGTGGCTCCCTCTAATAAAACACAACAAATTTATGTAGGACAAAGAATAGCACAGTTGTTATTATTACCATATTATAAAACAGGAAAGAATGTTGTTCAGGAAGCAAGAAATGAGAAAGGATTTGGCTCCAGTGATATGGTATTTTGGATTCAAGAAATTACCAAAAGCAGGCCTTTAAAAACTTTAAAAATTAATGGAAAGAATATTCAGGGACTGTTAGATACAGGTGCAGATTCTTCCTGCATAGCAGGAAAAGATTGGCCTAGCAGCTGGCCCACCCAGCATGCTGACAATATGTTAACAGGTCTGGGAACTGCTCCAACAGTAGCTAAGAGTACCCAGATTTTAACCTGGGAGAATACTACCAATAAACAAGCGGGCTCCTTTTGTCCTTATGTAATACCTGGCCTGCCAATTTCCCTTTGGGGAAGAGATATACTTATGCAGATGGGAATGCTCCTGTATAGTCCAGATGATTGGGTCTCCTCACAAATGTTAAAAATGGGATATGACCCAGATAAAGGTCTAGGAAAAAATCAGGAGGGAAGATTATATCCTGTGGTTGCTGAGCCCAAATATGATAAACATGGAGTGGGCTATCCAAATTTATAACGGGGGCCATTGTTTTAAAAGCAGCTGACCCTATAGTGTGGCTTTCAGAGGAACCTGTATGGGTGGAACAATGGCCCCTAACTTCTGAGAAATTAGCAGCTGCAGAAGAATTAGTGGAACAGCAATTATCGGCAGGACATATTGAACCCTCTAATAGTCCTTGGAACACTCCTATATTTGTTATAAAGAAAAAATCAGGAAAATGGAGACTATTACAAGATCTTAGAGCAATAAATAAAACCATGGAAACAATGGGGGCTTTACAGCCTGGACTTCCCTCTCCAGTAGCCATTCCTGAAAATTATGCTATTATAGTTATAGACCTGCAAGATTGTTTTTTTACGATTCCCTTATATGAGAAGGACAGAAAAAGGTTTGCATTTAGTGTGCCTTCTCCTAATTTTATTAGACCATATCAGAGGTATCAATGGAAAGTTTTACCACAGGACATGAAAAATAGCCCTACCTTATGTCAGAAATATGTAGATCAAGCCATATATAATATAAGACAGAAATATAAAGAAATATATTTAATACATTATATGGATGATATATTATTGGCCCATAAAGATAAGGCCTATTTACATCAGGCATTGCAGGATATGATGGAGGCTTTACAGGAGTATGGATTAAAAGTTGCTCCAGAGAAAATTCAAACTGAACCTCCTTATAATTATTTGGGCAGATTAATACAGGAATTTTCCATTCAGCATATACCTTTTCAGCTAAGAACTGATCATTTGGTTACTTTAAATGATTTTCAAAAGTTTTTAGGAGATATAAATTGGATAAGGCCTTTATTAAAAATTACTACTGTGGAATTAAAACCTTTGTTTTTGATATTACAAGGAGATTCTAACCCCTTATCCCCTAGAGAGTTAACTGTAGAAGGAAAGCAAGCCATAGAAAAAATAGAAAAAGCTTTAAAAAATGTTTTTATTAAAAGATTAGATTATACCAAACCTTGGGATTTAATTATTTTAAGGACTCCAGTTATTCCTACAGGATTATTATGGCAAGATGGACCACTAGAATGGATACATTTGGCTGCTAATCCAAAAAAGATTGTTGCCTCATACCCTTTTATGGTTAGTTTGTTAATTATTAAAGGTAGAAAGAGAAGTAGAGAGTTATTTGGAAAAGATATGGATAACATAATTATACCTTATAATAAAGATCAATTAGAGGCCTTGCTGTTGTTAGAAGATTCATTAGGAATAGCCCTGACCTCATTTGGAGGTCAGATTTTATTTCATCTGCCTAAAAGTGTATTGCTACAGTTTTTCAAGGAACATATGGTGGTTTTCCCTACATATTATAAGATGAAACCTTTGGAAGAGGCCATATTAGTATTTACTGATGGATCCTCCTCAGGGAGGGCAGCCTATATTATTAATAATGAAAAGAAGGTATTAAATACAGAAAATTGCTCAGCACAGCAATCAGAAATTATGGCAGTTATAGAAGTGATGAAATTAACCAGGGATAAAAAAATTAATTTATATACTGATTCCTTATATATAGTTAAATTATTTCCAGCAATAGAAACAGCAGCCTTTCCTGAGAATAAGAGTACAATAATTAAGTTGCTTAAGAGATTACAAAAAAGTATATGGGAAAGAACACAGCCTTATTATATAGGCCACATTAGAGCTCACTCTGGATTGCCAGGGCCTTTAGCAGAAGGCAATGCCTCTGCTGATGCCCTGACTAAAATTTTTATAGTGGATGAAAATAAAGTACAAGAAGCCATAAAATCTCATCAGCTACATCATCAAAATGCTAATGCCTTAAGATATCAGTTTAGCCTAACTAGAGAAGCGGCAAGGGAAATAGTAAAAAATTGCTCTGTGTGCCCTACACAAACTAATGTACCTCAACAAGGAGTAAATCCCCGAGGTTTGCGAGCTAATGATCTGTGGCAAATGGATGTGACTCATGTACCCAGTTTTGGAAAGCTGTCATATGTACATGTTTGTGTAGATACCTTTTCACATGTAATTGTAGCCTCAGCTAGGACTGGAGAAGCCTTTAAGGATGTGTGCCAGCACTTGATGTTTTGCTTTAGTTATTTGGGAATTCCCCAAAAGTTAAAAACTGACAATGGCCCTGCTTATGTTTCTAAGTCTTTTCAGCAATTATGCCAACAGTTTGGCATAGCCCATAGTACAGGAATTCCTTATAATCCACAAGGACAAGCTATAATTGAAAGAACTAACCAGGTATTAAAAAATATGATTTATAAATTGCAAAATGGAGATTTAAAATATTTTTCTCCTCATCATTTACTTAATCATTCTATGTTTGTATTAAATTATTTAAATATGAATGATAAAGAGAAAACTCCTATGATGAGACATTGGGATATAAATGAAGAAAATGTAAAACCAAAGGTATTATGGAAGGATGTTTTAACAGGAAAATGGAATGGGCCAGATATATTATTAACTAGTGGTAGAGGATACGCTTGTATTTTTCCCCAGAATTTTGATTCACCAATTTGGATTCCTGATCGATTAATCAGACACCCTGAGGTGGGGAACTTATCAAAGCGTCTTTCAGAAAAGAAATTTCACTGCCGAGATGGCGGAACCGCATCCACAGAAAGTGAAACCAGATAGTCTTGTGGCTCCGATGTTAGATCCCCTGATGACACAGCTGTCGCTTGAATCATCTTGCGATAAGGAAGTACAAACTTCTCCAAAAATTTTGGAGAAGAAGCCTTTATTGCCTTCTCGTTTACGAAAAAGAAGGTACGCTGCCTCTACCGTTGAAGCGGCTCCAATAACTTGGGGAGCAATTGAAAAGCTTTGCCTGAGTGCTGAGAATGCTGTGAATGCTCAAGGATTGCCTTTGACGACTGCTAATTTTTTTGTGGCTATGCTTAGCCTGCTTTCGGTTCAGGTAAGTGCCAACGGTACGTATTGGGCTTATTTTCCAGATCCTCCTATTTTACATACATGTACCTGGAAAGATTTTAATATTCCAGTAACTTCCTCATTTCCTGAACTGACCGATGGCATTCGAGGAGTACAGGGTTATAAACAATTTGTAATTAATTTTAATTATTCATTTACAGGTCAGACTGATTTTCCTCCAATATGCTTTTTTCTTGATTCAGGGTCAATAGGAGGTAATCAAACAAAAAATGGGTGTTTGTCAGTAGTTGATGCAGGATTTTTGACAGACTCCCCTAAAAGGCCTAAAAAGCCAACAGGAAAAGATAAAACCACAAGATATTTATGGTCATTGTTAGGGAAGGTTGTAGGACAAAACCAAGTTTTTGTTAATAAATCTTTGGCTAAAGTTGTTCATCCTCCTAAATATGATGATTGTGATGAGATTATAGGGGAAGCTACAAATGAATGGATTTGGATAGATATTAAAACTGGATATCCTTCATGGATATATTGCATGTATAATAAAGAGAATAAAATATTTATTCCTGGAACTAAATATTATATTTCAGATTGGAGTAGTAATTTTCCTGAAGGAGATTATAGAACATATTTAAAGTTAGGCTTGCTATACCCATGGAACGATTCCTATATTCCCCGTCCATTGAAGGTAGATAGATGGAATAGTCATGGATGGGTGGCTCCTATTTATACTTTTGTTTATGAAAATAAAACCTATTATCAATCTCAGTTATGGAGATTACCCTTAAACACTTGTAAAATAACGTTAATTAGAGCTACTACCCATGCGGAAGAATATTATGTTCAAACCTGTGTGACATCTCCATATTCCTTATTGCTTTCCAATGATAGTGAAAAGTTGCAGATTATGCAGTATAATATGAGGTTTTATATTACCTGTCAGCAATGCATACTGACCACTTGTATTATTCCTGAAATGAATGTGTCAACCATAATGGTGTTAAAAAGACCAGCTTATATTATGCTGCCAGTAGCGCTTAATGAATCTTGGTATACAGATATAGGGGCGGAAATTGTAAGACAGGTTGGAGAGCTCATACGGCCGAAAAGATTTGTGGCTACTTTGATTTTGGGAATTTCCGCCTTAATAGGAATACTGAGTTCTTTTACTGTTGCAACATATACTTTAGTAAAAGAAGTACAAACAGCACAATATGCTAATGATTTATCAAAAAATATATCCTTGGCTTTAGCGACTCAGGAAATAATAGATAGAAAGTTAGAAGCTAAAGTTGATGCCCTTGAGGAAGCAGTTTTACATATTGGTCAAGAACTTACTGCTTTAAAAATTCGCCTTTCTTTAACGTGTTATAAAAAATATTCTTGGATATGTGTTACTCCCTTAAAAGTAAATTATTCTGAATATTCTTGGGAACAAATTCAAATGCATATTTTAAATGTATGGAATTCTAGTGATTTGGGAATTGATTTGGAACATTTACATAAACAAATTCATGATATTGCGGCCTCTCAATATGATATGAATCCCTCAAAAGCTGCTGCAGAATTTTTACAAAATTTACAAAGTTATTTTAAAGATAATTCCTTTATGCATATTTTAATAAATTATGGGGCTGCCGGAGTGGTTATAATTTTGCTTCTTATTTCTTTTCCAGTCATTATCCGATTAATTCAAGCTGCCCTTCAAAGTGTATATAAAACCAAAGTGGAATTGCATACTGCCCTTTTAAAAAATAAAAAAGGGGGAGATGTCGGGAGCCACATAGGAAGTGCCTTTGAGTCTCAGCACGGACGAGACCCTTAGTGTCAGCAAAGCTGGTGCTGTCAGGTATAAATATGGAGAGGTAAAGTTCTCCTCTGCAAAGCTGATGCTGTTGGACATAAAAATGGAAAAGCAAAGCTCTCGTTTGCAAAGCTTCCTGAACACAGGGTTTTCTACACTCCCCCTACCCTGTTGTTCCATGAAGAGCAGCTCCCTCCTGGTGGCTGGTGCCGTGTAATTGGTCTCTCTTGCCCAGTGCTGTAAGCTGGGCCCTCTCTGGAGGAGAAACCTGGGTTCCCGAAGACATGTGATCAGAGCCGGGGCCCCGCCAGTTGGCGAGGGAATCCCAGGGCAGGTGCTGGGCGTGGAGGCCACGGGGGCATAGGCTACCAAGGTGACAGAGAACTGACCTTCTCTGGGGGCGCTGCACCTCGCTCACTCGCACACCTCACATCTCCCTGCTTGGCCCCGGAGGATGGCTGGTTAGCCAGAGACGGGTAAGATTCCTCAGGGAAGGAACAACCTAAGACAGGCACAGTCGCAGAGGGGCCATCAGGAGAGAACTTGGGGGCCAACAGAGGTGGGGCACAGACCCTCACCCCCCCAACTTGTCCCCATGGCTGCTTCGCTTCCCACGCCCAGCTCAGATGGGAACCCAGGTAGCAGATAAGAGACCTGGCCAATGGCAACTGCTCTCCCGCCGCAGCAGGGCTTTGTTTCCCATTTTCTCCGTGGACCACAGCTTTCCTCTGTGTGGAAGCAAAGCTTTGCTCTGTGTGATTCCCCTTGTTTTCCCCTGCCTTTGCCTAAGGTGATTTTTATAGGATTGCTATTGGTGTTGGGAAAAATGTATAGTTTTAATGCAGGGGTTTAGAAAAGACCCCAATTTAGGGTAAAAACCAAGAGAAGGATTATAGCTACTTTGGCTCCTTTAATGATTATATTTGTTGGGGAAATACAATGGTGGGAACATTTCTGCAGCAGCTTTGTACTTTAAAAGAAAAATTGCAAGAGTTATGGCCTCCCAGTGGAGTTATAAACATGCTGGGAAATACCTGGGTATGGTGGCAAGGTTTTATGCAACAGTGGGTTTAATCAATGAGTTTATGGTACAATGTCCGTTCCCATGGCCTTCTAGAAGTATAAAAAATAATGTACATTGTTTGGATTATAATGATAGGGTTAGAAAATCTGTGGATGAAATGTTATATTTTTGCTTTTAATTGTTAATAGAATTATTTGCTTAAGTTTATAGCTTGATTGAGCAGAATGTGCAGGTACAAGAACACCTTAATCTTTTGAGAAGAATGAAGAAACCGTAAACAGAGTTCCTGACGTAGATGTGACCAACATGGACCTAACCACAGGAGATGAAAGAGACTCTGGGCGATGGGAAAATTACCTAACCTGTTTTGAGAGACTCTGGGCGATGGGAAAATTACCTAACCTGTTTTAATCAATCTGCTGATGTAAATTACCTTTGTTTTGTGGCCTATGTGGGGGAGTTTTTGGTGTGGGAATGAGGATGTTGAATTTGAAAATGAGATTACTTTATAGTATAAATACTTTGAAATCAGGAGAATAAATTTGTCAGAGCCTTGCATCCTTTGAGGTGTCTTGTGCTCTGTCCACGCCGACTCCGTCTCCCCTTTGGGTGAAACCTGTTCAGCTGGGGCTGGTCCCCGGCACTCACATAATCCCCACTGACACTTTTGCAAATGACCAAAAATTTCATCAAGGCCACTGGATCAGAACAATTAGTGGGTACATCAAGTAAAAAGCAATATAAAGGGTTAACACTAAGAATACCTTGAGGGAAGAGCCTAATTGTGTGCCTCTGTAGGTAAGACATCCATATTTCTTTTAAAATGCTTTTAGGGCAATACTACAGATGCATGTTAATATACCCTGCTTGATTTAAAAAAAAAACTTTAATGGTGGAACATATCAAATTCAAATCGCACAAGTTGCAGCGCTTGATTTTTCTTAAAAGGTCCATTTTTACTCCTTACTCTTCAATCTTGACATCACTTTTGGAATGCATCCCCAACACCTTCCCCCTGATCCAGGCAGCAGTGATATTTCCTTACATCTATGTTTCTTTTATCACATTGCATCATAATCATTTACTTAATCAACTTTCTGCTTCACTACAATATGAGTTCTGTGAAGCCAGGATCCATGTTTTATTAAGTTTGAATCTCCAAAGTTTAGTGGATTTGCTGTTTCAACAAATATTTATTAAATGTCTACTCTTTCCCAGATGTGTGTGCCGGGTATAAATAAGGTGGCTTGTCAAAAAGAGAGATGCGGTTCTTGGGCTCATGGAATTTAGAGTTCAGTGAGGGAAACAGTAAATTAACAAGAAAACATTCTAACAAATGATTACAAATTCATACAAGTTCTATAGTATAAAATAGAAAGACGTTGCGACACATATTAACCTGGGGGAATTTCTCGGGATAAACAGGACAAGGCCACCCTTGGAGGCCACTTGGAAGCCACTTGGAAGTATGTGAGGCTCAACATAAGGGAATAGAGTGTGTGAAGTTTCTGAGTCCAGGAGAACTCAGCAGGAATAAATGGAGGAGTGAAGAAATAAATGATTTGGAAATGAACACTGTGGCAACATGATGGAAAGTTGAAACATTACCTGTGTCTCTAAGAAGCTTATAAACAGCAAGGAAATTGAGCCCGAGAATCCCCATCCTTTCCGTCCTGCAAGTCACTCAACCTATTTCTATTCTTTTTTCTTTTAACCAAGGCAGACATTGCTAATCAATCACGGCATTCTTCCCCCCTAAGGCTGGACAGAGCTTAAATTTTTTTCTTAATTCAGTGCTTCTGCCAACCATTACCACTCATTCAGAATGGGCACTCAAGATGATACCCTTTTGCCCTTCCTGATGTAAGTGGTTAATACCATTTTTACCTAATTAATAAACATTTGATATTGGCTTGAGGGGGACAAGAGGTAGCAAACTGAGCTAATATATATAAAAAACAGTGAAGATTGTAAATGGATAAGCAGCCTGGCTCATTACAGGTGCTGAACTGATAGGAGTGATTATAATGATGCTGGGAAAATATGGGGCATCCAGTAATTGATGGGAGCTAGCATTTGAGGCTACTCCTGAGGGTGAGAGAAATTACCAAGTGGGAAGCACTGAGTCACTGAAGTCACTCTTTCATAACGCCATAGTTTTTAGCTAACATAACGTCATATGTTAGCTTGGGACAGCCAAGCTAATATTTTCTCAAAAATACAGAGAAAAGAATATCTTTACACTCAAGCAAAAAAAAAAAAAAAGATAATCATCAGAAAGGATATATGCAGTTGGAAACTAGCATCTTGACCTAGTCCTAGTACATTTAGAAATGAAACCTCATCAGCTTTACTGACTTCACCACTTAGTCCGTGTACCAGAACTTCAGCAAGCCAGAGTTAGCCAGTTTAAAACATTCAGTTTTCCCCCACCTGCACTGAGTGAACCATGCATCTTAGGTATAAAATGATAGCATTTATAATTCAGTAAGAGCTAAACCCAGAAGTACTCTAACATATTATTAAGGTTGAAAATTTCTTAGAAACCAAAGAAATACAGAGGTTTAGTTCTTATGATGATATTAATTGGAAATACGTTGCATCTACTACATGTTGAGAATCTCCTTGGATATGAATTGATGCACTGAGACCTAGCCATAGGATATAGCTACCCAATCCACTGCCTACTTATAAGTTCTTCTGAATAAGATTTTATTATATATTGTTTCACTTTAGAACTGCCTATGTTGGGCAGAGTAGTCTTCCTGAGTTATAGTAATAGTTACCACTTTGAGTGTCTGTTTTATGTCACTGCCATGCTAGGCCTTTTATATATATTATTTATAATGCATACAATAACCCAGTAAAGACTGACCTGATTTCTACCTCACAGACAAGGCAACTGCAGTTCAGAGAATTTAAGGAACTTGTTCAATTTACGTAACTAAATCAATGTTAGGGATGGGATCTGGATGCAGTTCTGTCTCACTCCAGAGCTCATGTCATTTTCACTACCCTTTGTTTGCACGTTAGCTCTATCTCATTCCACAGCCACACATAGATTACGGAAAATTAGAGGACCACCCCAGACACCACATTTGTAAGGGCCTGCCTTTAGGAAGGGGGAAAGCGAGCTAGCTTGTGGGGGAGAGAGTTGTTCCCATCTGATGCTAGGGCTTGTATAGCCTCCATCAGCCCCGGAATCTCTCTGACAGCACCTGAGCAATGTATGTGATCAGCACTTTCCACCTTCCTTATGGTTACATATGCTGATTAATTTTTCCTGGTATAGATGCTCATTTTAACAAGTCACTCGTTGTAAACAAGGCCAGGTGTAGGGCCCATTTCCTGCTCCACCCACTTTATTGAAGCCAAATACTCCATCTATATCCTTCCCGAGTTGTATCTCACAGTTATAGACAATAGGCACTGTGAGTCTTAAGCATGAA
The DNA here is from genome assembly GCF_963455315.2 of Globicephala melas. Lineage (NCBI taxonomy): Eukaryota > Metazoa > Chordata > Mammalia > Artiodactyla > Delphinidae > Globicephala > Globicephala melas. Next base: position 27,024,244 of record NC_083325.1, read on the forward strand.
TAGATTGACATAAAAGCATTCTCTCTTCACTAAAAGGAAAAAAAAAAAGTACACTTACTGGGTGATAATATGGCAGGAAGTCTGCTATATATCTTTATAAACAGGGTACCGAGGTATAATTATTCCACTTTAGCTCACAGATGCTTTCACTCGTTTCCTGATTTTTGTTTTGTTTTGTGCGGCTCACGACAGACCAATCCATTTTTGCAGAGATCAGGCCCTGCAGCTCAGGGCCGACTCTCATAGATACTCTGAATCAAGTACAGGGATGAGCAGCTGGGAAGATGGGGGAGGCGGTCAGGGAGGCAGGGAGACCTGAACAGATGAGTAACGGGGACCAGGAAGGAGGACAGAGGCTCCATACATGATTAAACATGAATATGGGCCCTCTTGCCAACCAGATGCATCATCTTTATGCAACTGGAATGACCCCTTTTCCCACACCTCCCTACGCTACACAGAATGCTTTGACTGATTTTTTTTTTTTTTTTGGCGGAGCACAGGCTCAGCGGCCATGGCTCACGGGCCCAGCTGCTCCGAGGCATATGGGATCTTCCCAGACTGGGGCATGAACCGGTGTCCCCTGCATCCGCAGGCAGACTCTCAACCACTGCGCGACCAGGGAAGCCCCTTTGACTGATTTTTATTGACAGCTCAGCATGTGCTATAACAGCAGTAGCACACCGAGTAGAACAGGTTGACAGTGTGGCAGATACCGCCATCCCTTTCCAATGTTTGTAGGCTTTCTGAGCAGGCCGTGGGCGTCCCGTGCACCTCACTCCTCTTCTAGCAGAGGCCAAGCGATGCAGACATTAACTATGCACCTAAATGAGACTCCTAATGAGACAGAGCAGGACCCTATGATCCTTTCCCCTAACCATGTCCTCTGCCTGCTTTTTGTCTGTGGAAAAACTTTAGCCCAAAATTAAGTTTAATCAGAGAAGTGAGAAAATGCAGAAGCAAAAAATAAAAGCAAACAGGACAAAACAATAATAATTTATCAGTAAGCAAAGTTAAGGACATTTAGTTCCTCCTCAATGGCTATAGATAATATTCTGAGCCATATCCTGTGAGCTGTGTGAAACCCCACTAGGTGAAGAAGTTAAGTACGTGATGACCAGACTGTAGGCATGACATAAGCTGCCACAATTCACAATTCTGAGAACTGGCCTCAAAGAAATGAGAACGAACCGACCCTGGAACTGAAGACTAACTGTACTTAAAACAATCAAGATGACACTGGTCAGACCACCGATGACCAATTTCAAGATGACGGTCAGAGCTGACTGTGCTGTTTCTGCGTGTAGCCCCCCTCCCTCCGTCTATAAAAGCTCTTGCCCCCTCATTGGGTGGGTGCGGGGAGTTGGCCTTCGGACAGGCGTCCTCCCTCCCACACCCCCTGGTCGCCGGCACCCAAAACAAAGTAAACGTTCCTTTCCACCAACCTTGCCTCTTTACTTGCTTTTGAGCGGCGAGCAGCTAGACCCCACCTCCGGTTACACTAACAGCAAAGGCAAAGAGAAAAAATCATTTAAAAACATGATGTAGAGAACACAGATGTAGAGAACAAATGTATGGACACCAAGGGGGGAAAGTGGCGAGGGGAGGGTGGTGGTGGGATGAATTGGGAGATTGGGATTGACATATATACACTAATATGTATAAAATGGATAACTAATGAGAACCTGCTGTATAAAATAATAAATTAAATTAAATTAAAAAAAAAACGTAAGTGGCATTTTATGCACCAGTTCAAATAAAGGGGAACCTAATCATTGTGAATGATAAACCAGTTTGTGAAAAACCCACTGCTTATTAGAACAGCACGCTCCATGTAAAAAGAAATTTTCTAATGGTAAATATAGCAGAAGGCTACAATTACAACCGTTCAATGATTGCAATCCACAGAAAAGCCATTTAGTGATCAATTGGAGAGCAAGAGGAGATTATCACCTGTTTAAGCTTCCACTGATTCTATCAAGTTGTTTGCCTGGCAGTAGCTAGGCTATGATGGAAAAGCTGAGAAAAACTCATTTTTCCCCTATCTAAGTATTATTAATTGCAAGCATTCATTTTGAAAGATTTGTGGCTCTTTGGGAGAAAAGGATCTGCTTGACAACTACTAATTATACTTAATAATAAATAATACTTATCATTTACATAATTATTTTCATATTTAAATCCTTTCACAGATTTTGTTTCCTCATATGGAATATCAGTGCAACTTGACTGCATATAATGTTATGATATTTCTGTGAAACCAGCCCCAAGTAGTAAGCTTTCATAAGAAAATTGGGGCCTTAATCTTATCTATATTAACAAGTGTTAACAAATCATTAGAATTTCCTTTTTCAGCACCTGAAGAGGCGGGCAGTATTGAACAACTATCTGAGGAACACTGAACTGACTTTTTGGCAAAACACCCAGTTAACGCCAAAACTGTGCAAAAATATTTAGAAGAGGCAGAGACATGAGGCAACAAGATCAATGAGAGACGTATTAAATTAAAAGAAATGCCTTTTTTTTTTTTTAACATCTTTATTGGGGTATAATTGCTTTACAATGGTGTGTTAGTTTCTGCTTTATAACAAAGTGAATCAGTCATACATAAACATATGTTCCCATATGTCTTCCCTGTTGCGTCTCCTCCCTCCCACCCTCCCCATAGAAATGCCTCTCTCTCTCTCTATCTGCCTACCTATCTATCAACAGGGTGAAAACAAAAGAGCGAAACAAATGAAATCAATATACTTAATATAGTTGTGAATGTAAAGGTCTGAATATAGATTTTTTAAAAATTGTCTGCACGAGTTGGTTATTTGACCTAGTGAGTACATGTGTAGAAATTTATTCTAAGGATTTCACAGAAATCTAGGTACCATGGCATTAACTGGAATACTATTTGTAAAAAAGAAAAACTTGGAAATAATTTGTTTCCAACAATAGGGCATTGTTTAAATAAGTGATATCATATGTTGAAATATTAAATAAGTTTTAAATTTTCTAAATGAGGAATATTAGATCATGTGGGAAATTGTCATGATAACATTAGGTGAAAAGGTACTGGAAATAAAAATTATATAAACAGTATATCTTATCCTTATTAAATAATGTATGTATAAAATATGTAAATATATATGTTTATATAAATATATATGCACATACAAGTGGGAAAATGCAAAAATGGAAAAGATAATATTTATCTCAGAGTTCTGCAAGTGTATTTATATTTTTCCTTTACATTTTTCTGTATTTTATAATTTTTCTACCATATTAATTTAATTACTATGTATTTTTGAACAACTATTTTTTAAAATTGTTTTTACATATAGAGTGGTCACGTGTTTGCTTAACAGAGTGCAAGTGAAAAATAAAGGCTGTTTTTGTGGTTCTCATGATGTCTAAAAGACTAAAACAAGTTCTGAGACCTCGAAGTCTACTTTGGCCACACAATTCCACATCTAATCTGGGAGCTCATCATAAGACTATCAAGCAACTGGGTGAAAAAGATATACGCTGCAACACTATTTATAATAGGAGAAACAAGGAACCAACATTAAGGTCTACCGAAAGGGGATTTATGAAATGAATGGTGGTACAACCACTGCCTAGAGCTACAGCTATTAAAATGATCATGTTCCGGGAACACAAATTCACCCAGGAGGGGCTGTTCTTGCAGGCTGTTTGCATCAAACAGGAAATGCTGACGATGAAGCTCTCGTTGGAGAACACCTCCCAGGGCATCAGATGTACCTGCGCTTCAACTTCCCCCACATCCAGGTAAGGCTGCACACCAAGTATCACCAGACTGTCCACTTTTCAGGAGAAGCTGCAACATGCCAAGGCTTTTCAGATGTTGTGCAGGCCCGGGGGTGGGACTGGGGGGTGGGAAATAAAATGTCTATGGGCTGAATTTAACTAGTCAGCCAAGAGTTTGCAAACTTTGATGCAGAATTAAATTTATAACTATGTAATAATGTCCAATGCTTACATTAAATTTTAAAATGGGTTTAAAACATTATGTTTTTATTTAGGTTAAACTATGTGTATATATTAGTATGTTTGTGTGATGTTCACACAAATGAACATACACACAATATAGGGAGATAAAAAGCAGAGATGAATGGATCTGAAAGTACTTTTCTTTGGGTAATGGGTTATTTTGAATGACTTCAGGGGGTTTTTTCCATACTACTCTATATCTATATTCTATTATATAAAATATTGTATATTTACACTATTCTGTATTTTTATTTTTGAAACAAACACATGCAGATTTTATGATATAAGAATTAGACAATTATACTTAATAGAAATATAGATTTCCTTTTTTGCATATGTTGTCTCATTCTGTCTCAAAAGGACCGTGTCAGAAGCACTAGATCCAGTTCTGAGCATTGCCTTTTTGGGAGTATTTTAGAAAACAAAAGCAAGTACAAACATCAATAAACAAGATGGGGAAGGGCCTAGACATACTTTCACAGCATTTTTAGGAAAAAACATTAGATGGTTTCCTGAAGAAAAGTAGACTTCAGTTGTGTGATAATGGACTACAAAGATGTGAAGTGCAAACATGGGTATTTGAAACTCAAATATTTTTCTCTGTAGTTCCATCAGGTCAAGCTAAGACCAATGGGTGACATGCTTCAGGAAGGCAACTATAAGGAAGTACTTTGTAGAAATTATAGCTGTTCGTATGCTGGATGACTTAACTCACCAAGTAGAGCATTCAAGATACGAGGAGTGCTCAAACAGAGGCCAGATTACCAGTACTTTTATAGCATGAACTCTTACATTGGATGAGGTGATAAAACAGATGACGTCAACTTCTAAAATCGAGATCATATTTCCCTTCGAGTCCTAACACTATGATAATATAATCTCAGTTATGGTATAAAGCAGGTAACTGATTTGAGAAGGGTACTGAGTTTGAGGACATATTGACTGATTCATTCCACAGATACTTTACTAAGGGACTATGCTAAGGGCCTGGGATCCCATGAAACAAAATGCCAGCAGAAGTGAATCTCTTTAATGAAGCAAAGTATGTGGAAGACAAATCATTAAATGCTTACTTACAGTAAAGCATGCAATGTATCCTGAAATAGGATATATAAATGACTATATGTCCAGGGCTTGCCCCAAGAGCAAGTCTTCTCTAAATGGATTCTTTTCTTTTCTCTTTCTTTACCTTGTCTTCCCCACTTATACCTCTACTCTCTGCTTCAGTGAAAGATATTTCTCCTTTCCACTTCTAGCTGAAAAAAAAAAAACAAGTCTCAGGTGTCAATTTACTATGTAACTGTGGGTCCCTCTCTGTATTACAAAACAAGACTCAGGGGACAGTGAGTCCTGATATCATGACCTCCAAAAGGGTCACAAGGGATCTCTGAAAATTTCAATCGTTTTAGAGTCTTTTCTACATCTTTTCCAATGATTCAGGTATGGAGGTTTCTATATCTTGGGCCTAGAATTCCTTCTACTGAGTGGCGAGTCGATGTGGTTTTAGTGCTTATATCCTATAAGTTCTTTTAATTAGTGTCTTATAGCCTCCCAAAGTGTTTATATATATATGACTGGCCACCATTTAAAATGAAAAAAATAATTTACATTGCTACTTATCCTCATTGAGTTGCCCATTTAAGAAGCAGAACTGCACTGTCAGGGCATCCACTTTTGTAATACCTTAGCCATAGTATTTTAACATATATAGTAGTTCTCAATATTTACAGTGTATTGGAAGCACCATATTAGTCAGGGTACTCCAGAGAAACAGAACCAATAGGAGATATATAATAAATATAATGTAATCTATGTAATTGCTTTAACATATGTAATTGATATTAAACATATTAAATATATTGTATATTAAATAGAAGCTGGAAACTAGGAAATCCAGGGGTGTAGTTTTCAGAACTGACGTAAGCCACAGTCAGAGGGCAGGGGATCAGATCAAACACTCAGGCAGAGAGAGCAAATTCTCCTTTCCTCTGACTTTTTATTCTTTTGGGGCCCTCAAGAGATTGGATGAGGCCCACCTACACTGGAGAGGGAAATCTGCTTTACTCCATCTACCAATTCAAATGCTAATCTCATCTGGGAACACCCTCACAGACCCACCCAGAAATAATGTTTAGCAAAATATCTGTGTATCTCAGGATATAGTTGAGAGTTGACACTTAAAATTAACCATTACATTCTGCAAACCTTAAAATATACCAATGCCTCAGTCCAACCTCTAGAAATTCATATTTAATTGGTAAAAATTACAGGCTGGGCTTTAAGATTATCAAAAGCTCCCCAGGAGATTTCAATGAATCACCAAAAGTTAAGAACCATTAACATCATAGAACATTTCTTTCTTGATGAGAAATCAAAATGCTTCTCACTTTTAGCGTTCATGCCCTGGGAGAGATATTATCTACCTGTGTAAGGTGCCTTCAGAGTATCCCACTGTACCCCATGTAGTCAGTATTTTCAAACAGGCCACTGCAAACATGTGCCTCCAAGTCTGGTCAAAGTCAATCCAAATATTTTTCCCCAGTATGGTAGTAGATGGGTAGAATTTCTTTTATGATCACCACGTTGTACGGTAGGCAAAATTATCCCCATGTAGAGGGTGAACTGAGATTCAGAGAAAAATAGGGGTGCATATTGCCACAAAGCTAGCAAATGTAAAAAACAGGAAAAGGTCAAGTTTTCTGATCTGAGTTAAATAAGTAGTAGGTATCATTATTTTATTTATTCCACAGATACTACTGTCAGGGGTGAGTAGAAAAAAAGCAAATGAATAAAAATGTAGTCAGCTTATGAACGGGAAGATTAGCTAGCATCCTTCACACAAAAGACCTGATATGTACTCGGCCACTAGGGAGGTTTAGTCAGCTGTATTTTACAGTCCCATAAATGGAAAGAAGCATCATGACAAAAGGTAATGCACTATGTACATTTACACATGTACTATGAATCCAGGAAAAAACACATCAAATTAAATAAATAATTCACGGGCAGAGCAAAGATTACAGAGTTGGCTCTGATAACAAAGTATCTAAAATAAATGGTGATGTGTTTCTCCAACCACACAGGCTGCCAGTCCAGGTGCAAAGGAAAATAAATAAAACTATTATAGATCTAGTAAGAGTTAAACCGACAATAAAAACCAACAATGGAGATGAATTTTAAGTTGGTGATTCTTTGAACAATCTTCAAAAGATTTCATTTGCTCTGTTAATGCAATGTCAAGTCCATTTTAGAAATAAAAGAACATTTTTCTGCTTGCTAGAGTTTAGACATAAATCCTCAAACTGTATTAAATCAAGATGCTGCTAGAATCATAGCGCTAAAGATCATCAAGGATTATTAAAGAACTATAGTCACGCCCTCATTTTACAGGTGAGAAAACCAAGGTGGTAAATGACTGTGTGATGGGCTGAAAGTCCACATGATTCCCATCAGTGGCCAAAACAAGATTAGAATGCAGGTCTCCCATTTCCTCTTCACTTAATTAGTCATCATTCTTTAGTCATTTTGAGCACAACTAGTGCACTGCTGTTTGAAACCTGACCTTTCCAATGGCAGTCAAAATGCCATACTTTAATAGTGCTTCCATTGTCTTTGACCAGAATATTAAATAACTGGCAATCATGTTCTGAGCGTCTTTCCAGATGAATTATATGTTAAGCTCTATTTCAATATTGATTTGTAATATACTTTAAAGCATGTTGATCTTCCTCTGGTCTCTTCTTACAGTTCTGAGCTACATGAATGCTAGAGTTCCTAAAATTTGTGATTTTCTGAATGGCCATCTCTACTATGTCCACCAACCCAACAATAGGCACTGCTTGTTGCTAGACAGAAAAAAAAAAGTTAATAAATTTACAAGTGAAATCCTGTGTTCGTTTTTTTTTTAAATGAAAAACAGAAACCTATTTGATTTAGAATCTAAACCCTAGAAGCATACACAGGGCTTAAAGAAATGTATGATTCTTCTATGGAATATTGGAGAATTCTTGTTTAATCAATGGAAGCACATCATTAGTTTACTCAGGTCCCTAAAAAGGTGGAGGACCTCACTTAAAAGAAACAAGTGACTATCTTAGTTAATGTAAATAGAAATGCATTTCCAGCTTATTTATGGTTGTTCATTTCTATACCATACAGTGGTCTGTTTCTCAGGACATCAGTATAAAAGGCAAATTGATAGGTGAGAAGCATAAGTCGTATAATAAAAAAGTTACAAGCATGGGCTACATGACATGGACAAGTTACTCAGCCTTTCTAATCTTCCATATGCACATCTATAAAACAGGGAATAAAACATATTACAAAGAGATATGCTTCTCCTCCCACCATGCTTCGGCCTTCACATGTTTGGGAGGCATAGGAGATCCAGTGCCTTTCCCCTCCATCCTATTCTTGGAAGAGGAATTGTTAATGTTATTGGTCAGTAACCAGAACATCTATGGAGCAATGGGTAGAATTATTACATTTGAAAGTGACAAACGTGTCACATGGCTCTGTCCCAGTAGCTCAGCTTATGATTCACAGAATAAGGCATGTTAGCTTAAGCTTGTCCCATGACCTAGTCATCTGTGATTTGGGGGCAAGAGAAAGAGAGAAGGAAAGCCTCAATTAGAATTCCAAAATGAAGTAACAGCGGCTAGCTCACTAGTAATAAATAATACTTTGGTCTTTTCTGATTATCGTTTCTTGTGTATGGATCCCTTGGCAGGAAACTTAACCACCCACTTCAGAGGTCTGTTATGAAGTCCGATATGGTATAAAAAGTGCACAGTGCAGTGCCTCATATGCAATAAGCTGTCAAAGAATATTATCTAGATGACCTTGGATTTGCACTTAAATGTTTGTTATTAAGTCAGTTTGCATGGGACTAGTATCCAGAGCCTCAGGATAAAGTAGATTCATGTGAGTTAATAAATGAAAAGCTCTCTGAAATTCTAGATGGCAGGTCATGCTAACTCAGGTAAGTGGAAGCTGGTGGCTGGGCGTTCCCTCAGGACACGTGTTTTGATGGAATGAGGACTCAGGGTGTAGAAATCAGCTTGGCAGTGGATGGTAAACCACTGCCCAGCACATGCTGCCTCCTGTTAAGCAGAAGGCTCTCATGCAAATTGCCTTCTGAATCATTAGCTGTCGGCAACCCTCATCTCTCCTCCTGCAGCTGTTCTTTCTGATTTTGCCTGCAAACTTTTCATATTGGGCAGGCTCCCAAGCCAAACAAGTTGCCCCTCTGCAGGCTTTGTTCCTGGGGGCGAGAAGTGAACCTCACAGATAAGTCAAAGTAAGGATGCACCATGGACTAATACACACTGAAGGAACAGACTCCTGCAAGCTAAGGTGATGGATGCCTTTGAAAGTAATTTTCATGCGGCTTCCTATGAGAATGTCAGCCAGGCTCCAGAAGTTATATGCTGCAATTTAAAAATTATCTGCCTCTGTAGACTTCTAAAGCTTCTATCAGCTAAGAAGTATCTTTTTAAAAAAAGAAAATATTTTTATACAATTTTAAAGACTACTTTCCATTTATTACAAAATATTGGCTATATTCCCCCTGTTGTACAATACATCCTGGAGCCTACTTTACACCAAATAGTTTGTACTTCCCACTTCCCAATTCCAACTCTTAAATTGCCTTTCCCCCCTCCCCCACTGGCAATTACTAGTTTGTTCTCTGTATCTGTGAGTCTGCTTCTTTTATGTTATATTCACTAGTTTGTTTTATTTCTTAGATTCCACATATAAGCGATATCATACAGTATTTATCTTCCTCTGTCTGACTTGTTTCTCTTAGAATAATGCCCTCCAAGTCCATCCATGTTGCTGCAAATGGCAAAATTAATTTCATTCTTTTTTATGGCTGAGTAGTATTTATATATATATGTATGCAAATATATAAATTTAAATTATATATATATTATATATATATATATATATAAAATCTTCTTTATCCATTGATCTGTTGATGGACACAGGTTGTTTCCACGTCTTGGCAATCGTAAATAACGCCTCTATGATGCTGCGAACATTGGGGTGCATGTATCTTTTTGAATTATAGTTTTGTCTGGATATATGCCCAGGAGTGGGCTTGCTGGATCATATGGTAATTCTATTTTTAGCTTTTGAGGGACCTCCGTACTGTTTTCCACAGTTGCTGTACCAATTTATTACATTCCCACCAGAGGAATGTGTGGGAAATCTCTGTACCTTGTGCTCAATTTTACTGTGAACCTAAAACTTAATTAATTAATTCCCAGCAGCATTAGCAAATAAGACCATGCATTTTTTTTAAAAATCTTTTTTGAAGGCATAGTAAATATTTGCTGAATAAAATGAGAAACTCTATCTCGATTGGGTGGATTAAATCAGCAGAAACTAAGCTTCACCTGTGATTTTAGCAGCTGAACTGGTTGAGAAATTCAAAGCAGAACAGGCACAAGTCCTCTCTGAACAAGGTAAGGTACAAGAAAAGGAAGGATGGATGTTGTAGGCAAATCATAACACTCTACCATGGCTAAATATAATATCAGGAATTAAATAACTTGAAATCATATAAAAGTCTCCTTTACTCGTATGCCCCCTCCCACATAAAGTGGAAGGTGAGCACAAATGTAAATCAAGCAGGCAGAGGCTCCCACTATCTTATATATGAAATCAAAAATTTAAAGTGTTTTCTTCAGAATCCCTTTTGCCTGGGTGCAGAAGAAAAAGTAGCTGATCAGTGCACCCAAAGGTAAAATGAAAAATAGTAAAAGAAAGTTTTTCTACATTTTTGAATTTAAAATCTGAAATACATTTCTTTAACACTCTTCTTATTTATACCCATGTACCTTAAAAACCAAAATTAAAATTAAATTGTATTAGAGCAGAGGAGCAAAAATTTCCAGCCAATCCAAAGGTTAAGTGGTGCCTGATACACTGTTTGAATAAAGTTACGAATCCATATCCAGACTCAGCTAGAAAATTAAAGCGTGCTGTGATCACTCGGTACGAAGAGGGGTCATGGCAATTGATTTTATTTATACACACTTTCATACATAATAATTTATCAAATTTGTCCTATGCCACTTTCCATGCTTATTTAATCCTCATTTAATCTCTACCAAATGAATACTGTGAAACATGTTTAATCATTATTCCCATTTCCAAGATGTGGAAACTGAGGCAGGAAGTATGGTACATCAAAATTCAGAAATTTTGTCACTCCAAATATCTCCAGGTCTAGCTCTTTAACCTGTATAATAGTCTTTTTCTCTTTTCCTTGCTGTGTGAACCTTTCATCTTCTCCCACTGTCAAATTCAAATGTTAACTCTAACCTCTCTTGACCTCCGCTATCCACTGGAGGATGCCTTCTGCCTTCCTAGAAAAGCCTCACCATTCTTAGCAGAGTACTTGAGATCTAGCAGGTGCTTTGTTAAGTAAATGAGTTAATAAACATATGAGAGAGCATTCAAATTGCCATTTAAGGGATGGAGAAACAGGCTCTGAAAGATTAAGTAACTTCCTTCATGGAAGGGGTCAAGCTGGAATTCAGATTCTGAAGCCCAAGTGATCATCGTCAGAATAATCTTAAGTTATCTTCATTGGGATAGAATATGCTCAGTCTATATCCCTCACTAGACTCTAAGGAACAAGAAGGCAGTACTAGGTACCTAATGCACTTCATTTTGGGTAAATTTTTCATTTATGCAAAACTACTTGTGTAAAGATAGACTAAAGCCTTAAGCTTTCCCTGCTGGATTCCCTGCTCAACTGTGAGTACTCCTGTGATGAAAACTCGCCTAATGCACTGAATGACCTTGACCAAGCAGCTTTCCTTTACAGCCTCCATTTCCTTTTCTGTAAAATACTGTTGACAGGACATGTTCCACCTGCCTCATAGAAATGCGTTTATAAAGCACTTTGGAAAGCATGAAGCTTTCTTTTTTTTTTTTTTTTTTTCGGTACGTGGGCCTCTCACTGTTGTGGCCTCTCCTGTTGCGGAGCACAGGCTCTGGATGCGCAGGCTCAGCAGCCAGGGCTCACGGGCCCAGCCGCTCCACGGCATGTGGGACCTTCCCGGACCGGGGCACGACCCTGTGTCCCCTGCATCGGCAGGCGGACTCTCAACCACTGCACCACCAGGGAAGCCCAAGCATGAAGCTTTCTTCAAAAGCAAGCAAGTATTTTAAATGTCATTATTATAGGACTCCTTAAAAGGAGCCTTTTTATGGTGAAAAGAAACCTTAGCTTATCAATTGTGCAACTCAACCACAGAAAAGTTAAGGCAGAACATGCATGACACAATAATAATTCCAAATAAATCCTTCTAATAGTTAAGTAAAGAGAAGTCAAAATTCTTCTCTGGACTATTTTGGTTTCATACAAAGGGCATCCCTTTAGAAGTTATGGAAGTTCAGATACAGAGCCTCAAACTCTAGACTGCAATGTGACATTTGTTTCTGAACTTCTGCTGCCAGTCTTGCTAACAGTTCACTTGCAATGTAATATATTACTGCATTTCATTTCTAGGCAAGAACATTATTTACTCACAGGAGAAATACTTTCCTGAGGAAAGACTGTCTTTGGAAACTTTCAAGGACATCTGAGAAATGCTTCAGCCCAAGCCACAAAATTATGGGCATGCTTTTGTGCCGCTCTGTTCCCAGGGCACCGTTTTTAAAAATCTTTCATTTAAGTTTATTGCAAGCATCCATCTTCCCTTTCCAGAAAAAATAGCAATTAACACAACTTCATTGATTTCCAGTTTTCCTAGGTGTCATTTCATAATGCATATATTGTAAGCAGTTCACATCATCATTTTCATCGCTTTCAACATTTTCCATGTTGTCTCCCTACCTGAATTGTGACTTTTTGTATGGAAAGTTTTATTTATCACTTGCATCTTACTTTGAATAAGTCTGAAATCAACATTCCGTATTACTTAATTATTTTTATTTTCTTCAGTATGTTTCTAACTTAGCAAACTATGGGTAAAAATGCCACGTAACAACAATATGTAATATTTACATAGAGCCCATGTAGTGAACATAGTCCTAAACTCTTACCAAATCCTCACCAGACCCTATAAAGTAGGTACTATTAACCTTGTCATTTGATAGATGAGAAAACTGATGCATAAACTGGTTAAGTAACCTGTCTGAGGTCAGATAGCTAGTGATTACTTTCCCCATCAGCGCCACTGCTTAGTTAATGCGTCCTTCCCATCTCAGTTCAAATGGCACTGACACAAAAAAGCCTTTCTTTGACCTCCTGAAAATACTGGGTCTCGTTGCTTTTACAGCATCATATGTTTATTATTCATTTCACATATTTGTGTGATTATCTAATTATATTTGAACGTATTTTTCCTAAGGGTAACTCTAGTCCAGCTGTGCTTTCCAAATTATGAAATCCGGGACTACGTGGGCTATGTCTGTTTTGCTTATTACTGTAGTTTCAGTATTTGGTGCATGGTAAGTATTCAGGAAATGTGCTGGATGGATGAATACAGGACTTTGTAAGAACAAATAAATAAATGACTGGATCAATAAATTTGGTTGATCATAACATAAACAACAGTGCCATGTTAAAATTTTTCTCTGGGTCTATACACAAACTCTTCTCAGACAGGGATCCTGTTTGCTGTCTACACCACCAGTTGGGAGAGAAAAAAGCCAATCAAGGTCTGACTGTCATTATGTGTACAGGCTGAAGCTGATGAATTAGGTTGAGAGACAGGGTGATTTAGGAATAATTTTACTTCTGGCTGAACTATATATAGAACCAAGTCTTACGTAATAAAAAAAAATCTACTTTTAATATGTTTGTGTGAAGAATGAAATAGGAGCATCAAGCCCACTAATTGTGATATTTAATTATATCGTCCCATTTCCACATTCATTTCCATGAATTTGGATGCCTTTAGGTCAAGCTAACCCAAGCATTTACACCACCATGATAAATAGTGAAATATCAATGGATACACAGAAAGAAAATTTCCCAAATTTAGCAGAGAACACATTAGCATGAACTTGTAAATTTAACATTCAAGTTCATTGGCGCGCAGAGAACCAAGTGACTTTTGTTAAAGTAGGAAACTTTATGACTATGTGAGGAGATGAACATTGAGAAAGTGCTCCCTATCTTAAAACCAGGACATTAGAATTATTTTAATGAATTTATTTTTTGCATATCTGCCATCTAGGTGACAGTAAAACTCAATATTTATACATCAGATTTTTAAAACATTGTGCATATATACTGTATACTGCCACAGAATATAAGTTGCCCCCAAATCTCCAAGATACAATATGGGATCAAACAAACAAACAGAATGACAAGAAAAACCAACTGTAATATTTTGACACCTCTTAATTATTAAATAATTATGTTTCAAGAAATAGAAGTTTAAAAATTGTGCTCTGAAGAGTATTTAAAATATGAATGAACCTTCAAGATGGCAGAGGAGTAAGACGTGGAGATCACCTTCCTCTCCACAAACACATCAGAAATACATCTACATGTGGAACAACTACAGAACACCTACTGAACACTGGCAGAAGACCTCAGACTTGCCAAAAGGCAAGAAACTCCCCACGTACTTGGGTAGGGCAAAAGAAAAAAGAAAAAACAGAGACAAAAGAATAGGGATGGGACCTGCACCTTTGGGAGGGAGCTGTGAAGGAGGAAAAGTTTCCACACACTACGAAGCCCCTTCACTGGTAGAGACAGGGAGCAGTGGGTGGGGGGAAGCTTTGGAGACACGGAGGAGAGCACAGCAACAGGGGTGCGAAAGGCAAAGCAGACAGCATCCCGCACAGATCGGTGCTGACCAGCACTCACCAGCCTCAGAGGTTTCTCTGCTCACCTGCCAGGGCAGGTGGGGGCTGGGAGCTGAGGCTCGGGCTTCAGAGGTGAGATCCCAGGTAGAGGACTGGGGTTGGCTGTGTGAACACAGCCTGAAGGGGGCTAGTGTGCCACAGCTAGCTGGGAGAGAGTCCAGGAAAATGTCTGGATCTGCCTAAGAGGCAAGACACCACTGTTTCGGGGTGCACAAGGAGAGGGGATTAATAAAGCACTGCCGAAACGAGCTCCAGAGATGGGCGCGAGCCGCGGCTATCAGCGCGGACCCCAGAAACAGGCATAAGATGCTAAGGCTGCTGCCGCAGCCACCAAGAATCCTGTGTGAAAGCACAAGCCACTGTCCACACTTCCCCCTCCCGGGAGCTTTTGCAGCCCGCCATTGCCAGGGTCCCGAATTCCAGGGACAACTTCCGCAGGAGAACGCACGGCGCGCCTCAGGCTGGTGCAACATCACGCTGGCCTCTGCTGCAGCAGGCTCGCCCCACACTCCGTACCCCACCCTCCCCCCGGCCTGAGTGAGCCAGAGCCCCCGAAGCAGCTGCTCCTTTAACCCTGTACTGTCTGGGTGAAGAAAAGACGCCCTCAGGTGACCTACACGCAGAGGCGGGGCCAAATCCAAAGCTGAGCCCCAGGAGCTGTGTGAACAAAGAAGAAAAAGGGAAATCTATCCCAGCAGTGGAATACCTGAATAGACAATGAATCATCCCAAAATTGAGGCGGTGGACTTTCTGTGATTTTGTCTGTATAGCTTTGCTTATACCATTTGTCCTATGGTTCTGTCTGTACGTCTTTTGTTTTTTTGCTTTTTAGTATAGTTTATAGGGCTTGTTATCATTGGTGGATTTCTTTTTTGGTTTGGTTGCTCTCTTCTTTCTTTCTTTCTTTTTTTAAATTACTTTTTAATTTTTTTAAATTTTTAATATTTTTTTATTTTAATAACTTTATTTTATTTATTTTTTACTTTCTTTCTTTCTTTTTTTCTCCCTTTTGTTCTGAGCCGTGTGGCTGACAGGGTCTGGGTGCTCTGAAGGGTGTCAGGCCTGTGCCTCTGAGGCAGGAGAGCCAAGTTCAGGACATAGGTCCACGAGAGACACCCCCCCCCCCCGGCACCACGTAATATCAAAAGGCGAAAGCTCTCCCAGAGATCTCCATCTAAACGCTAACACCCAGCTCCACTCAACGACCAGCAAGCTACAGTGCTGGAAACCCTATGCCAAACAACTAGCAAGAGAGGAACATAACTCCACCCATTAGCACACAGGCTGCCTAAAATCATAATAAGGTCACAGACACCCCAAAACACACCACAGGATGTGGTCCTGCCCACCTGAAAGACAAGATGCAGCCTCATCCACCAGAACACAGGCACCACTCCCATCCACCAGGAAGCCTACACAACCCACTGAACCTACCTTAGCCATTGGGGGCAGACACCAAAAACAGCAGGAACTACGAACCTGCAGCCTGCAAAAAGGAGACCCCAAACACAGTAAGTTAAGCAAAATGAGAATACAGAGAAATACACAGCAGATGAAGGAACAAGGAAAAAACCCACCAGACCAAACAAATGAGGAGGAAATAGGCAGTCCACCTGAAAAAGAACTCAGAGTAATCATAGTAAACATGAGCCAAAAGCTTGGAAATAGAATGGAGAAAATACAATAAACGTTTAACAAGGACCTAGAAGAACTAAGGAGCAAACAAATAATGATGAAGAACACAATAAATGAAATTAAAAATTCTCTGTAAGGAATCAATAGCAGACTAACTGAGGCAGAAGAACAGAAAAGTGACCTGGAAGATAAAATAGTAGAAATAACTACTGCAGAGCAGAATAAAGAAAAAACAATAAAAAGAATTGAGGACAGTCTCAGAGACCTCTGGGACAACACTAAACACACCAACATTCGAATTATAGGGGTCGCAGAAGAGGAAGAGAAAAAGAAAGGGACTGAGAAAATATTTGAGGAGAATACAGTTGGAAACTTCCCTTATATGGGAAAGGAAATAGGCAATCAAGTCCAGGAAGCACAGACAGTGCCATACAGGAAATATCCAAGGAGAAACATGCCAAGACACATATTAATCAAACTATCAACAATTAAATACAAAGAAAAAATATTAAAAGAAGCAAGGGAAAACAACAAATAACATACAAGGGAATCCCCATAAGGTTAACAACTGACCTTTCCGCAGAAACTCTGCAAGCCAGAAGGGAGTGGCAAGACATATTCAAAGTGATGAAAGGGAAAAACCTACAACCAAGATAATTCTACCCAGCAAGGATCTCATTCAGATTTGACAGAGAAATTAAAACCTTTACAGACAAGCCAAGGCTAAGAGAATTCAGCACCACAAAACCAGCTTTACTACAAATGCTAAAGGAAATTCTCTAGATAGGAAACACAAGAGAAGGAAAAAACCTCCAATAACAAACCCAAAAGAATTAAGAAAATGAGAATAGGAACATACATATCAATAACTATCTTAATGTAAATGAATTAAATGCTCCAACCAAAGGACATAGACTGGCTGAATGGACACAAAAACAAAACCCCTATATATGCTGTCTACAAAGGAACCACTTCAGACACATACTAGGGACACATACAGACTGAAAGTGAGGGGATGGAAAAAGATATTCCATGCAAATGGATATCAAAAGAAAGCTGGAATAGCAATTCTCATATCAGACAAAATAGACTTTAAGATAAAGACTATTACAAGAGACAAAGAAGGACACTACATAATGATCAAGGGATCGATCCAAGAAGAAGATATAACAATTATAAATATTTACGCACCTAAAATAGGGGCACCTCAATACATAAGGCAAATGCTAACAGCCATAGAAGGGGAAATCAACAGTAACACAATCATAGGAGGGGACTTTAACACCCCACTTTCACCAAAGGACAGATCATCCAAAATGAAAATAAATAAGGAAACACAAGCTTTAAATGACACATTAAACAAGATGGACTTAATTGATATTTATAGAACATTCCATCCATAAAGAACAGAATACACTTTCTTCTCAAGTGCTCATGGAACATTCTCCAGGATAGATCATATATTGACTTGCAACAAGTCAAGCCCTGGTAAATGTAAGAAAATTAAAATCGTATCAAGTACCTATTCTGACCATAATGCTACAAGACTAGATATCAATTACAGGAAAAAAACTGTAAAAAATACAAAAACATGGAGGCTAAACAATATGTTACTAAATTACCAAGAGATCACTGAAGAAATCAAAAAACACCTAGAAACGAATGACAATGAAAACACGAGGACGCAAAACCTATGGGATGCTGCAAAAGCAGTTGTAAGAGGGCAGTTTACAGCAATACAAGCCTACCTCAAGAAGGAAGAAACAACTCAAATAAACAATCTAATCTTACACTTAAAGCAAATAGGGAAAGAAGAACAAAAAAACCCCCAAAGTTAGCAGAAGGAAAGAAATCATAAAAATCAGATCAGAAATAAATGAAAAACAAATGAAGGAAACGAGAGCAAAAATCAATAAAATTAAAAGCTGGTTCTTTGAGAAGATAAACAAAATTGATAAACCATTAGCCAGACTCATTAAGAAAAAAAGGAAGAAGACTCAAATCAATAGAATTAGAAATGAAAAAGGAGAAGCAACAACAGACACTGCAGAAATACAATGGATCATGAGAGATCACTACAAGCAACGCCATGACAATAAAATGGACAACCTGGAAGAAACACACAAATTCTTAGAAATGCACAACCTTCTGAGACTGAACCAGGAAGAAATAGAAAATATAAAGACACCAATCAGAAGCACTGAAATAGAGACTGTGATTAAAAATCTTCCAACAAACAAAAGCCCAGGACCAGATGGTTTCTCAGGCGAGTTCTAGCAAACATTTAGAGAAGAGCTAACACCTATCCTTCTCAAACTCTTCCAAAATATAGCAGAGGGAGAAACATTCCCAAACTCATTCTACGAGGCCACCATCACCCTGATACCAAAACCAGACAAAGATGTCACAAAGAAAGAAAACTACAGACCAATATCACTGATGAACATAGATGCAAAAATCCTCAACAAAATACTAGCAAACAGGGGCTTCCCTGGTGGCACAGTGGTTGAGAGTCCGCCTGCCGACGTAGGGGACACGGGTTCGTGCCCCGGTCCGGGAAGGTCCCACATGCCGCGGAGTGGCTGGGCCCGTGAGCCATGGCCGCTGAGCCTGCGCGTCCAGAGCCTGTGCTCTGCAACGGGAGAGGCCACAACAGTGAGAGGCCCGCATACCTCACACACACAAAAAAATACTAGCAAACAGAATCCAACAGCACATTAAAAGGATCCTACACCATGATCAAGTGGGGTTTATCCCAGGAATGAAAGCATTCTTCAATATATGCAAATCAATCAATGTGATAAACCATATTAACAAATAGAAGGAGAAAAACCATATGATCATCTCAATAGATGCAGGAAAAGCTTTCCACAAAATTCAACACCCATTTACGATAAAAACCCTCCAGAAAGTAGGCATAGAGGGAACTTGCCTCAACATAATAAAGGCCATATATGACAAACCCACAGCCAACACCGTTTTCAATGGTGAAAAACTGAAACCATTTCCTCTAAGATGAGGAACAAGACAAGGTTGTTCACTCTCACCACTATTATTCAACATAGTTTTGCAAGTTCTAGCCACAGAAATCAGAGAAGAAAAAGAAATAAAAGGAATCCGAATTGGAAAAGAAGAAGTAAAGCTGTCACTGTTTGCAGATGACATGATACTATACATAGAGAATCCTAAAGATGCTACCAGAACATTACTAGAGCTAATCAATGAATTTGGTTATATAGCAGGATACAAAATAAATGAACAGAAATCTCTTGCATTCCTATACACTAATAATGAAAACTCTGAAACACAAATTAAGGAAACACTCCCATTTACCACTGTAACAAAAAGAATAAAATACCTAGGAATAAACCTACCTAAGGAGACAAAAGACCTTTATGCAGAAAACGGTAAGACACTGAGGAAAGAAATTAAACATGATACAAACAGATGGAGAGATATACCATGTTCTTGGATTGGAAGAATCAACATTGTGAAAATGACAATACTACCCACAGCAATCTACAGATTCAATGCAATACCTATCCAACTACCAACAGCATTTTTCACAGAATTAGAACAAAAAATTTCAC
Source organism: Globicephala melas (assembly GCF_963455315.2). Taxonomy (NCBI): domain Eukaryota; kingdom Metazoa; phylum Chordata; class Mammalia; order Artiodactyla; family Delphinidae; genus Globicephala; species Globicephala melas. Next base: position 27,044,310 of record NC_083325.1, read on the forward strand.
AATTTGTATGGAAACACAAAGGACCCTGAATACCAAAAGCAATCTTGAGAAAGAAAAACAGAGCTAGAGGAATTACGCTCCCAGGCCTCAGACTGTATTACAAAGGTACAGTAACCAAGGCAGTATGGTACTGGCACAAAGACAGAAATACACATCAATGGAACAGGATAGAAAGCCCAGAGAGAAACCCACGCACATATGGTCACCTTATTTTTCATAAAGGAGGCAAGAATAGACAATGGAGAAAAGACAGCCTCTTCAATAATGGTGCTGGGAAAACTGGACAGCTACATGTAAAAGAATGAAATTAGAACACTCCCTAACACCATACACAAAAATAAACTCAAAATGGATTAAAGACCTAAATGTAAGACCAGACGCTATAAAACTCTTAGAGGAAAACATAGGCAGAATACTCTATGACATAAATCGCAGCAAGATCCTTTTTGACCCACCTCCTAGAGAAATGGAAATAAAAACAAAAATAAACAAATGGGACCTAATGAAACTTAAAAGCTTTTGCACAGCAAAGCAAACCATAAACAAGATGAAAAGACAATCCTGAGAATGGGAGAAAATATTTGCAAATGAAGAAACCGACAAAGGATTAATCTCAAAATACACAAGCAGCTCATGCAGCTCAACATCAAAAACACAAACAAGCCAATCCCAAAATGGGCAGAAGCCCTAAACAGACATTTCTCCAAAGAAAATATACAGATTGACAACAAACCCATGAAAGGATGTTCAACATCACTAATCATTAGAGAAATGCAAATCAAAAGTGCAATGAGGTATCACCTCACACCGGTCAGAATGGCCATGATCAAAAAAAATCTACAAACAATAAATGCTGGAGAGGGTGTGGAGAAAAGGGAACACTCTTGTACTGTTGGTGGGAATATAAATTGATACAGTCACTATGGAGAACCGTATGTCGGGTCCTTAAAAAACTAAAAATAGAACTACCATACGACCCAGCAATCCCACTGCTGGGCATATACCCTGAGAAAATCATCATTCAAAAAGAGACATGTACCAGAATGTTCTTTGAAGCTCTGTTTACAATAGCCAGGACATGGAAGCAGCCTAAGTGTCCAGCGACAGATGAATGGATAATGAAGATGTGGCACATATATACAATGGGATATTACTCAGCTGTAAAGAGAAACGAAATTGAGTTATTCATAGTGAGGTGGATTGACCTAGAGTCTGTCATACAAAGTGAAGTAAGTCAGAAAGAGAAAAACAAATCCCATATGCTAACACATATATATGGAATCTAAAAAAAAAAAGAAAGAAAGAAAGAAAAAATCGTTCTGAAGAACCTAGGGGCAGGACAGGAATCAATACGCAGACATAGAGAATGGACTTGAGGACATAGGAAGGGGGAAGGGTAAGCTGGGACAAAGAGAGAGTGGCATGGACATATATACACTACCAAATGTAAAATAGACAGCTAGTGGGAAGTAGCCACAAAGCACAGGGAGATCAGCTCAGTGCTTTTGACCACCTAGAGGGGTGGGATAGGGAGGGTGGGAGGGAGATGCAAGAGGGAGGAGATGTGGGGATATATGTATATGTAGAGCTGATTCACTTTGTTATAAAGCAGAAACTAACACACCATTGTAAAGCAATTATACTCCAATAAAGATATTTAAAAATAATAATAAATAAATAAATAAAATGTGAATGACTGTTTTACATGTGATTCATCACAAAATCATAAAAGTGCAATTCTCCATTGTATATGTTTAAAAATATATTCATGATGCTGACTAAGGTCCTCATATGACTGTGGCTTTGGTCTTGAAACATGTAGAAATTTTTTCTTGAATTTCTATCAAACACAACTACCCAGCTGCCATTAACAAGTGATGTGCAAAGTCAGAGAGGGTCAACGCTTGTAGGATTTGGGAAAATTTTCTCCATTCTGTGAAGTGTCGAAGTCACTTATTGAACACCCACTAAGTGTAAAACAGGGCAGGACACTAAAATACTGAAAAAATGGACAACATATACTTTAAGTCTTCAAAGAGGTGATACTGACATTAAAATATGTGAAAATAACCAACAAAATGAAGAGTGCTACACTATCATTTTAGATAACAAATATGTGAGTTAAAATACATTTCTATGTGATCAAATATAAGCTGTTATTATTAAGGATTGACAACTATATTTGTATTGAGGAGAACTGTATTGAAGCAGCCTATGAACTTATTAATGGTTTATTGACTGATTGACTTATAGATCTTGGAAAGCAAAAATTTTTTTAAGGTCAAGTTGTAAAGGTAGGAAAGTAAAGACCATGTAGGATTTAAGATTGTGAAGAAGTTGAAAGACTTCCTAGGCAGATGAAATAGGGATATATTGGAATATAAGGAAAAGAACTTGCACTCCAGATAAGTGAATGCAGTTGGGTGAATGGATATTTGCTGTATGAAAGAAGTGGGGAGAACTACTGGAAGTGGATTTTGGTGGATTAGAGTATGAGTATCTTGAATGCCAAGCTAGGGGATTGAGAGTCCATCTGGCAGGCTGTTTTTGAAGGATGGCATGCCCAGGAAGCCAGGGCTGAGTAGTTCATTGCTAGTCCTAGTCAGGGACTCAATCATTCAGCCTGGTTGTCTAATTTTTCTACTGCAGGAAATTCATATGAAGAAAGGTTGGGTGGAAGACTGTGACGGGCTGAAGACCACTTATCCTTACCCTTACTACTAAAATCACTAAAATGCTAAACCTTTAATGGAACAGCCTTCTGGCTTGACTAGGAACACTACTTCACAAATAAAGGATGAAACCAAAAGGTTTATCAAACTCAGACCCAGAAGTGGGGAGAATGGTGGGATGGCTGCAAATAGTCAATCATTTAATACTGAATGGAGAATTAAGGACTCTAGAACTAACCTTTGGAGAAAAGTAAGAACAGAAAAGATAAGATTTGGAACACTCATTATTATTCCTGTTTTCATATAACAGGGTTTCTTGTCATCCAACTATTCGTTATCTACATCCTAATTTTAAGGTGTCTATAGATTCCAGCCCTTCTAAGTCAGCAAACTGCTCATCCTGTTTCAGAAAATTACTTACTGATGGATTCATAACATAAACATAATACCGTATAATAGAAATAAAATTCAAATCAACTTTAAAGTGAAATTCTGAATTTTAAAGATATAATATCCTGAAGCCATTGTAAATAATACCAGAGATCTGCTGGGTTAAACATACAAAGCCATTGATAAATGAGGATGTGTAGTTAACAATTTAAAAAAGAGATACAATAGAAGTAAAAGAAAAAACAATTGAGTATCAAATAATTAAGAGAAGGCCTTGGAAAACTGTTGAATTTTTACCAGAATTAGCCTGTTTGAGCTGCTAACATTGAACATGCAGTGAAGGACAGTTTACTGTCCCATAAACCAGTTTTGCTGAAATAATCACTCGAAACAGAATGTAATTCTTTTTTTTAATTGTAGCACTTGTGCTTAATTAAAATTTAACCTAAATTTTACTGGCTATAAGAGAAAATATACTGGATTCGTTTATATAATAACATATTTTGACATAAATTTCAAATGAAAATTATTTTCAAATGTATTTTCAATTACTCTTCAGTCACTATTTACAGATGATTTTAAGTATATGGATTTTTTTTTTTCATGTACAAATCATCCTTGAAAAATAAAGATTCTTTTACTTGAGTAGGACTTATCTTAATCCAGAGATCAGATCTAGGTCCAATAGACAAAATTTTAAAACTTAAAATTTTCTAATAGTAAAAGGCACTTAAAAAGTTAAAACCCTGGGCTTCCCTGGTGGCGCAGTGGTTGAGAGTCCACCTGCCGATGCAGGGGACACGGGTTCGTGCCCTGGTCCAGGAAGATCCCACATGCCGCAAAGCGGCTAGGCCCATAAGCCATGGCCGCTGAGCCAGCATGTCCGGAGCCTGTGCTCCGCAACGAGAGAGGCCACGACAGTGAGAGGCCCACATAACGCAAAAAAAAAAAAAAAAAGTTAAAACCTCCTAACAGACCAGCATTCCAACTATAGAATCAGTTGATTTATGGGTAGTGAGCATTTTGTTATCAAAATACTCATCCACAGCTGAGTGAGCCTATAGCATGGATACATGGTAGATTTCTGTACCAGAAATTGGTTGAGCTTGTGTGTGGATCTCCTTCCAAATGCTAAGATTTCAAGCGCTTAACTGAGACCAGAACAACATTTTCCAAAGTTGCTAGAAACAAAGAGTCCTTTAAAATGTTCCACTGACAAAGGGTTGTAGAGCCAAATAAAGTTTAAAAACACTTCAGACAAAACTCTACTTAAGAGTGAAATTCACAGAGCACATTATAGCTCATTCCACATCTCAAAAGTCCTCCAGTCACGAAACATGTTTAAATTTACTGAACCCAGGATTTCTCAAGTTTATTTTACTACAAAATCCTTTTTCTTACTTTTTTTTCTTTTTTGTTGACTTCACATTCACTAATGTCCCATGGGAGCATAGGTGATCGTCAAAATATTTAACAAACTTCAAGTGAAGGCACTAAACAATCAGAAGGCTGTCAGACTAATTAGAATGACCGTAAAACTAGTGTTCTTTGGATCACTATTTAGAGGAAAAATCTGGTTTAAAACTGAGATCTTAATTGATAATCTAATGCCATCAATCTGCAAAGTTGCCTTAATTAGTAGGGTTTTTTCTTTCTTTTTTTTGGTTACAGTTGCTGGACTTAAAATGTAGCTGATATAATGTAAACCATTTCAAAAAGGTCAAATGTATGATGTCACATGTTCTCTAGCATCAAATCCATTTCACTAAGTCTAAAATAATCTCTTTCAAGAGACGCAATATTTTTTTAACCCTGGAAGGTTCGGTTCTAACCTTAAAATAACTTAAAGACACTTTTCAAAACTAAACTAAAAATTGAAAAAATAAATAATAAGTAGAAAAAGGCAAGAGCTAAAGTAAGAGACATTTTCACTGGCCATTAAAAAAAATTCTCTTCTTAAATCTGATTTTTAAAAATTAATAGAAAAGACTGGCAATTAACTTATTTTCCCTGGTGACTACTGCCTGTTTGGGGTGATACAAACATTCACCTAGATAACTGTGATTTAGGAGTAATAAGAATTATATTTTTGGTCTCTGTCCCAGTTTCTGCCACAGAGTTTCTAAAACCCTTGGGATTTCCTATGTGACGAGATGATAATGGTGTCTTTTGTTATGTTAACAAGGTGATCTTCCAAAAGCACCTAAGGATGGGAGCAGGCAGCCTGTGGAGCCAACCTTGTGATTAGAGGTTGGAACTTTCAGTCCCACCCCCTTGCCCTCAGGGCAGGGAAGAGCCACCCAAGATTGAGCTCAATCGCCCATGGCCAATGAGTTATTCAGTCACACCTGTGTACTGAAGCCTCCATAAACCCCCAACGACAGGGTTCAGGGAGCTTCCCAGTTGGTGAGCACATGGAGATTTGGGGAGAGTGGGCTTCCATGCTTTCTCCCCATACCTCATCCTATACATGTTTTCTATCTGGCTGTTGCTGAGTTTTATCATTTTATAATACACCGGTTAATCTAGTTAATAGAATATTTCTGTGAGTTCTATGAGTCACTTGAGCAAATTAATTAAAGCTAAGAAGGGGTTCGTTGGAACCTCTGATCTGTGGTACAAGGGTCAGAAGCACAGGTGACAACATATGCTTGGTGACTGGCACCTGAAGTGTGTGTGTGTGCATTCCTGCTGGACTGAGCCCTTAACATGTGAGATCTGATGCTATCTACAGGTAGATAGTGCCAGAATTGAGTTGAATTATAGGACACCCAGCCGTTTGAGCACTGCTACGCTCTCTCATTGGAAATGGGGTGCTCAGGACCACTTAATGCTTTCCAGGCTCTGCCTTCTGTGAATTCATGACAACGGCAACCTCTGAAACATACACATGTACCTTTGCCACAAAAAACTTCTGATAGACACATAAGAAATTAATAAAAGTTGCTAAGAAAAGGGGTAAGGGACCTAACGTTGGTTGGATGAGGGGCAAAAATATTCCAGAAGGAATTACTACTACTATTTATCTTTTGATAGTATGTGATTTTTAAATATGTGATCTCATTAGATTTTCCAAATACAAATAAACAAGATAATTATCATTTTTTTAAAAAAAGGCTGAAGAAAATGTAGTTTTATATACTTCAGAAAAAAGAAAATTGAGGGAGGATTTGATTATAGCGTTCAGTAGGCCAAGAAATGTGAATAAAGAAAGAATTACTATAAAGGGGCCAGAAAAATGATTTAGGAGACAAGACTCTAGGAGACACTTTCTGATAAGCAGAGCAGTAACTCTTGCCCATTTCCTTTGTTTTTGGCCACGAATGGTTAAAGGCTCCTGTGAGAGGGCTGCAAGGGGACGAGTGTCCACAACAAGTGGATGGCTTAGATCCTGATACCAGCTACTGGAAATTATCCAGGGCCCAGGAAAGAAGTACTGGTAAGCTGCAGTTGCCAGCACGGTGCTTGGTAGATGTAAATATTTGTGGGTCTGCTAAATTAACAGTAAGACTATAATTCATAATATCTTGCACACAAACTAGATTGGTAAGTTTTCAGTGGATGACTTTATTACCATTCCGAACTCAGTTAGATGGAACAGTACTCCTCAATGACTGAGAAATCAATCTTCCTCAATCTTCATGTATCACCATCTGCAAACATTGCTCTCTCTCACAGATTACCTGCCTTCAGCTATGGATGACACAGTGAGATGCATTTCATTCTCCTCTTCCTGGACACACAGAACAATGACCTTTTCTAACCTCCCTTGGAGCCAGGCAGAGGTCAAGTTTTTGCATTCTTGTTGAAAGGGTATGGGTCTACCACTTTCAGGCCCAGCCAGGAGATATTATGCATGATTGCCCATGTTCCCTTCTGCTGTCGTTTAGGTAGTCATGCATTTAAGACAACACCTCAAGGTGGAGGGGGCATGGGTTCCTGATTCACTACTTGAAAGCAATCTGCTAAGAATGAACCACCTAATTCACACTGGTCTCTGACAAGAGAAATAAACATTTATTAAGTTAAGACACTTGGCTTTCAGGAGTGTTTGTTAGACTACCTAGCATCAACTACCTTGAGTAATTCATTGCTAAGCTGGTACACTGGTAATAACCATGGACTAGTGATGAGTCTACTTAATTCCAATCCTCTCCATTTCTCATTGCTGATTTACTCTATACTCACCAGAAATTATTTTTCATAGGACTTCTTGATGACCATGTCAGTCTAGAATTATCCATAGTACCTCTATGTCTATCTCTTCCTCCAATTCAACTTCCCCGTAGGGGACCTGGCATTACCCCTCTGTGTAGATACAACCATGGAGGATCAGGTCCTAACGAGATCGTATCTAGAAGGGCCCTGTTCTGCAAGGTTTATGGTTTATTTTGCTATACCTTGGATTCATATGTTGGTTTAAAATAAAAAGTGACATGATTTTTGAAGGTTGAAGCTGAGTGGCTGAACCAAATTTCTATAATCAAGTTAACATATATTTTCCCCCTGAGTCTGTACTAGGTCATTTCTTAAAAATTATTTTTTCTATCCTATGAATCTATATGTTTACATAAGCATTAGCTATTATTCCCAACGTCTATGTTATGGACGGAAAATAGGATTCTTCTCGTGTCCCAACTCAAATCAAACAGTAAAGCATTGTTTACATTATACAAGGTTTACATTGCACAGGACTGTTTATATTCTACAAGCATCCTGAGGTCATGTCTAGACCCAATGGGAAAAAATGTCATAATAGATTAGTAAGGACTGTAATGAAGATGGAAGGGGAAGAAAGTGGTGGCATATGTGCTAGACATTTATTTCCCCAACTGAGGTCATTTCCTTGTCATGTACAGTAAAAAAATCACAATGTTACTGTAGTTGCTCATGTGCTGCAATCCACTGCCCACCCATCCACGCATCTAACATTTTTGAGGACTTAATCTGTGCCAAGGACTCTACTCTCTGCCTGAAAGGCAAGTGAAAAATACAACCCAGGTCTTTCCTGAAAAGAGCACATAAAGGAAGACTCATCTCTGAATAGTGACACAAGATAATGGCTGAATGGGTGCTTTCTTTTATCGTGCACTTGCAGGATAGAAAGCAGAGAGAAAAATAGCTCCAAAGAGTTGGACAGTTATATTATCATTGATTTTCGAGTGACCACCAATTAAAGGGCATGCTTAGCAGCTAGAAATGAGGACCTCATTAGATGACTACAAGAGCCAGACACTTTCAAAACTTTCCCCTAAACTCTCAGTTCCATTTTCATTTCATGAAGAGACAGCTTGGGAAGTCGGAGGTCACGCTCTTGTATGTCCACAACAGGGATGATTTAAGGCACCGGTAAGCTCCTGCTGAGCTGCCACCTAAGGTCATACGACTGTGAATCATGGCGGGATATAATGACTTGGGCAACATTCTTTCCTGCAAATACATGCAAGATGGATGGTGAATAGTATTGAAGTATAATATATGGTGCCGATCATGAATTTAAATTCCCTCAGAAATGGAGGAGAAACAATTAGCAAAGGGCATTCTTGACTTCGTTGAGCAGCGATGCCTCTCTGACTCCCGAGACACTCATTTTCAGCAGTCAGGCCACAAGATGTGTCTTCAATTTCTGCAAAATCTAGTTCTAGCTAGATTTTGGGAACTAATGGGAACATGATCTTAATGGATGTCTCATGTTTCTCACGCAGTGTGGCTGTGGAAGTTTATGGGATGGAGTCAACAAAAAAGACAGGTCCTTTTTTACAGCATTCTTTATATCTGTTCAATCTTGTCACTACTATAGTGTCCTACTAAAAGGACGTTTCAGGGATTGTGTGAGGCCTGGTACAGTGTGTTTTTATAGTGAGAGTGGGTCAGCGGATGGAGAATCACATGAGAGAAAACGAGAGGATGAGGTGCTATTCCTGGCTCCGGCTTCACCTCAGAGAATGACCTTGGCAGAAGCACTTAACCTCACTTTGAATCTTTGAACCTCAGTTTTCTCATCTGTGAAATGAGGAAAGAACATCTGCCCCTTTGCTCCCTCTCAGGATTGTTGGAGGATTAAACAGATCAGGGCTATAACCTGAACTACGGTGAACCCATGAGGAAAAAAATCAGACATCGCTTAACTATATAATATTCTTTTTAATCATTACTAATTTCCAAAGGTGAAGAAAACCTTGTTAAAAAAATATGTAAGCTGATTGTTTTTCTGGAAACAAAATAAAAGGCTCAACTAGCAACCCTGCATTAAAAAAGAGAACCTGAAATTCACATTCCAAATCTACTTCGAGACAGAAAGACCCCCAAATTCCTTCCAGTTTCCTAAGATTTTTCCACTATATTTTTTTTTCGTTATTGTCTTCTTCATAAAACGTTAGTTATATTTTGGGGTTTTGCTATTGCATAGTTTAGCATATATAAGGAAATCGTCTTTCCAATTCACAAATAAAAAAGGGAGTACAGGAGAGAAGAAGGAAGAGAGGGAAGGAGGAAAGAATAAACAGAGAACAAACCCACGTGGCTAAAAGAAACTGACCTGAGAAGACAAAACAATTCATAATTTAAAATACTATATAATACAAATGAAGTTGAAGATGTGTTTGCCCAGAAGAGGACTGACTGGAAGTAAACTGATATGATTTTCTGGATAACCCCCTGTAATTCCCTGCTTTAGTGAAACAGTCAGTCATAGAAGAGCTCTATCTACAGGGAAATTATGAAAGAAATAATCTTCATTTCTCCATGATTCTTTAAAACCAAACTGGACTTTATTCCTTCTTATTTCTCTCTCAAACTCCACTCCTCGACATAGAAAATAGCATTCTGGAATGACTTAGAATTAGAGATCAGTCAATATTTCATGATTTTAAGGTTCTTCATTAGGAACAATGTGAATTCGGGCCCAATAATCCTAATCCTAGCTTTTTCTTTAGTTCTGTAGTTCTATTAGGCCATGTTGTCAGAGCACTGTTTACACTTATTACCAATAGTCTCTGGATTGGAGGTCAAACTGTTACCTACCTTCTTCAGCATACCCTTCAACGATTAAATGCCCCCAAGGACTTTTAAGAATCATTTTCATCTTGTAAATATTTTTTAATTGACATCTTAACTTTATAGTTGCTTCCCCTGTGAGGGAAAGAGACTAGGGTGATGGAGGGGTTTTGCTTCTTACTTTGTATTTTTTCAAGGACTTACTACTTTTTAAATTAAAATCAAGGAACCAGCACAAGAATGCTAGTAAGGTATAAGTGAGATGTAATGCTTGGTGTGCATAAGGGTTTAATAGTCCACTGTGAGAGTGCAGCCTGTTGAACAACCTCAGTGATAAGTGGGAACCACTTGTCCAAGACTATTTTATTTAAGATGCAATACTCATTTCTATCCCCTTCAATACATTTTAAGTACCCCAAGCTAGAATAATGGGGCTAGAGGTGCAAGAAGAATATTATACCAAACAGGGGCAATATAAAAAAAACATTACAATCAAATTTTCCTTGTTAAAAATATAAGTTAAAAACCTAAATACAATATTATTCCACAGAGTTTTAAGGTATATTAAAAACACTGTGATAGGATGTTTCAAAAATTATGGCACAATCCCCTTCTGACACCCTCATTCCTGAGTCACCACTTCAGCAGGACTGGGCTTTGGCATACTCAACCCACATGATGAGACAATAGCAAAAGAGCTTGATGGCTCAGTTGCCGAGGACGAGCCCACTAGGTTCTGAAGACAAGTGGACCAGGTGCTCCCACTGTCCATGCCAACCACCAAACCTGTGAGTGAGGCTGTCTCAGACCAGCTCTCACTCAGCTGATCCATCAGTTGACTAAAACTGCATGAAGGAGCCCAGATAAAACCAAAAGTAAAACACTACCCAGATGAATCCAGTCCCAAATTGCCAAGTAATTGCTATTTTAAGCCACTAAGTTTTTTGTTGTTGTTGTTTTGTTTTGTGTATCTTTATTGGAGTATAATTTCTTTACAATGGTGTGTTAGTTTCTGCTTTATAACAAAGTGAATCAGTTATACATATACATATGTTCCCATATCTCTTCCCTCTTGTGTCTCCCTCCCTCCCACCCCTCTAGGTGGTCACAAAGCACCAAGCTGATCTCCCTAAGCCACTAAGTTTTGAGGTGGTTTGTAATACAGCAAAAGCTAATCTATACTATAATACGATTTGGTCAAGTGGGTTTATCCTTGAGAATGCAAGGTTGGTTCAGTATCAGCCAGTCAAATCATGTGGTTCACTGTATTAGTTAAATAAAAGGAGAAAATCATATCATCATTCTTTTTAGATAGAAGAGATAAAAAGCATCCCATGAGGTTCAAACTCTAATGGGTAGGGTAAATTTTATAAAACTAGATCCAAATAATAACTATCTTTCCTTGATAAAGGCTATATGCCAAAAATGCATGGCACATGTATACACTAACACAAATTATTATACGACTAATTTTTTTAAAAAAATAGCATTTCCTTTAAGGAGAGAATTGAGATAAAGATTTCTAACATTACTGGTCTATTGGAACTGACCTTTTTGGAGCTGTGTATTGAGAGAAATAGAAAGAGAGAGAAGGTTTAGAAGAATATAGATAAAAATGTCATATTTATAGATTGTTTTGATTATGTATTTCATTGGAAACACAGGAAAATCAATAAGCTATTAAATCTAAGAAAAGAGCTCAACATAGGGGCTGGAAAAAAATTAATGCACCAAAATCAATTGTGTTCCTCCATACCATCAATATCTAGATACAATACAATATGAATTTACCATACTAACAAAACCTATAGAGAATATGGGGTTTCACCTAATAAATTATGCAGAAAATCTTCATAATGAAAACTTTATTAGAGGACACATGAGTAAAAGAAATATATATCACAGGT